>NW_028186757.1:791753-860244 GCF_003343005.1 Rhea americana | reverse complement strand
AGGGCAGCGCCGGGAGGCCGCTGCCACGACCCGCCGCGGCGGGGTCCCCGCGCGGCGTGGGCTCGGCGGGGAGTTCCCGCAAAGCGCTTCACGCAGGACTGCCAGAGTAAAGGGCCACGGAGAGCCCAAGGCACACCTCGGCTCGTCGTAACAGAGAAGAGCAAGAATTAATTAAAAAAGAAAAAAAGCACTTTTCTTTCTTTCTTTTTTTTAAAGCTGGATGAGGCACCTCCTCCGTGGGAGGGGGAAAGTCTAAAGCAACCAGAAAGTTTTGCTGCGCTGGGATCTCTTCGCTGCAGCTCGCAGAGGAGACGATCCATCCGGCATTCAGCTTTGCCCTGTTCCAGTTAGCTAAGTTTGCTGTCGTTCGTACTGGCCTTTATGGGCACCAAAAAGACTTTTGTCTTTTTGAATGCGGGATTGCAGAGGTTGCTTGCCTGATTTGGCTCTCCTCCCCCCCAAGTCTTGCCGTCTGGATTCGTTAGCTAGGCTGTTTCCTACAGAACTGCTCTTCTATGATTATTAGAATTGCCAAATATACGTGTGCCTACCGAATGAACCATGGACCGATGTTTCCCAGTAGAAAAGGCCTAAACGGCTGCACTTTCTTGAGAAATAACCTCTCCTCCTCCGTGAGTCCTGGGGTTTCAGCAGACTGATGCAGACGGAGTTCTGGTCTGTGTCTCTGCTTCCTAGGGAGTACTGTAACGTAAACAGAAGAGTATAAACACCTGATACGCAAGAACATGCCCGTGCCGCGTAGCGTTCCTATATGGTGTGCAAAGAATGATCATCAATCCGAACATTTGAAGCGCTGACTTGCTTGTTGCGGCTCAACAAAAGTTCATCTCGCAGTTAGATTTCACTTTTGGCCATAGCCTTTCCCAAAGATCTCATCAAGGTTCAATAGAAATAATTTACTAGCCTTTCCAGCGTGGTATAGTTCTGTAAGCAACGTAATTATTGTTGGCTAAACTTCATTTGTTGCCTAAGGAAAGAACAGTATCTGTTAAAACAGCAGTGACGTTACAGTGCAGGTGGTGCACAAGAGAAGCAAGATGCAAGCTCAGGGAAGCCAGACAAAAAGATTATCCCTTCATCAGGGTTGCTCTTTGATAATGTTTTATGTAAAGCCTGTAAAATATTAATACATCTTAGTATACTAGCCAAAGCAGTAAACATTCTGATGAGAATCACATCAATAAGTTACTTCCTGAGCAGCAGTAGTTAATTTTCAACCAAATACACTTTATGTAAAAAACTGCAGGCATGCATGCCGGCGTACGCCACTGCCCTCTTACGGATGAAATGTCTCATCTCAGAGAGGCTAGAACAGGCTATGCCAGTACTCGAAAGAGCAGGACCTGGGCTACTGTGTTCAAGCAAGGTACTCATTCTCACTTCCAGTCACACGCAAGGAACCTACCCTGTGCACATCTCTTACACGAGGAGACCTCCCGTCTCGAAACCATGCCGTTCTTAGGTACGGTTCATTACCTAGCAAGAGTCATGCAAAGAACTATTAATGCAGTAGAGAGAGTGCCTGTTGCATAAGGCAGAGAACCATTAAGAACACAAATTTGAGATAAGACGCAGCACCTCTCTTCCAGCTGGTCAAATCCTTGGATTTTTACAACTGTGATTTCCATTTAAAGCATTTTCATATCTATGAAAAAATATTTTAACTTTTTTTTTCATGTAATAAATTGTACTTCAGAAACTTTCAGATACAAACTTTGTTTTTTCTCTAGTCTATGCCATTTCTCTCCTTCTGGAAGCCACTGGATGAAAAAAAGAAAGTGAAGGGCTGTAGACAGAAGAGAACAGCAAAAGGCAAGAAGTCTGTCAGTAGCACAACTGGTAAGCCTGGTTTTGTATGAACATGGGTTCTGCATCCAGCATCCTTAGTGCAATAAACCTACCACATCCTCTGTACTCCTCCTTCCCCTGAGCTGATACCTTCTGTCTCTCTTATGGGCCAACCAGCCTACAAGCTTTATGTCTTCATCCCTCTCCACCAATGTAATCATTCTTTCTATTTCCCCACCCTCCCAAACCGTACTGCAATAATTCCTGTTTCTAACGCATCTCCAAGTATCTTTAGTTTTCCCTACGTCTTCAAAATAGTAGGCAGTGTATGCTAGACCTGCCTCTGAGCAATGCTGGCTAGTTGACCAGTTAGCAGGCCAAAAAGAAGAGATAACGTGACCTCTTTGAGCACTCCTTAGTAGGGATCATTTGATCTTTTCCAGATACGACCACTGTTTTCCATAAAACCTCTAGAATTTTAAAACCTTTAGAAATCTTCTGTCAGGTTTTGCCAGTGAACGAAAAATAACTGGGAAGTGGGCCTGACAGATACACCATAATCATTAAATCTGTTTCCTTAGGAAATTTGACTAAAAAAAATAGTATAAGATATTTCAGAATAGCATTTCACTTATCAGCATGCAAATCTTTTGAAATGTACAGACATTTGTAATCAAATGCATTAAAGAGCAAAAGCATTAAATGCTCATTTATGCACTGAAATATATTAATGCACTGAAAAGTAAAACCAGGTCTAATCCTCTCTGTAACACTACAAAATATCACTGAAGATTACGATCTTCATAGCACGATAATCAGTATGCCTGAAAAGTAACATTAGCAATCAGTATATTTAGATTCTTGAAACAAAACAGAGCAATTGAATACCGAGTAAGAGAAACCCTTGCCTGTGGAAATAAACATATAAATAAAATATATTTGTGAATTACATCCTCAAAATCTGAGATCAATGACTCAAAATCGAAGTAGTAAGAATCATGGAACAAGAGTGTGTCCTATCAGAAAACGTATAACAGAAGATAGGGTCTTAAGGGAGCTGTCATCTGAAATTTTTTTATTTGTAGGTTCAGTAGTGAATGTTAATGTTAATATTATTTCTACTGAAAACAATAAACACACTTTTGATTTAATATACACTTCATACTATCTTTGATACCTATTTTTTTCCAGAAACAATAGTGTTTCACCATTAGTAACTTCCACATTAGCCCATCTTTTCCATCAATGTCAAGCACAGACCAAAAAGGTTAATCTGATTTCCTTGTAAAGTGACCTCCAGAGATGCAGCGGCAATTTCTTTTCAAAGGCTAAAGGCCAAGCAAAACTTCCACTATCATCAATTTAGTAAGAGTTCACCATACTCATGCCCATGCTGATATTACTGGATTTATATGAGCAACTATAGTATACAGTGAAGGATGACAGATTTTCTTCAATCCCTGGTGGAAATGGGCAAGGACATTCCTCCATGACTTTGTTCCTTTCTCATTGAAGAACTGTCCTTTTTCAACGAGATGTCTATGCTACATTAGTGCTAGCTTTAAAATGTCTATCTCAGTTACTGTTAGTGTAATTCTGGCAACACAGAGCTCAGCATGTTTGATACTGATCAGTCAGTTTGATGGCAAACTGAATTTTGTGCTGCCCCTTCTGCATTTTGTGTTGTGAACTGGTTGCACTAGGATCAATGACTGTAATACACAAGGGCTTCTGTTTGTGCTGCACCACAAGGATCTCTGCTATTATTATTCTTATATCTCTGAGGAGGAGGAAAAAGGAGTGATATGTTTTCAGTACATTTTGGCTTCTAGTTTTGGATCTTTGTTCTGTATTCAACATCTAGCTTAGGGTATAATGAAAGTTGCTGTGCTGTGTCCCAAACTTAACAAGTGAAGATGATGCTTGTTTTTTTATTACTTTTTAGTTTCTTGCTTTCTGAAGGAGACTTTTATTTACATATGAATATTGTGAACTAGCGCTCTGTGACAAAGTGAAGGTGGAATCATACCTTTGCACATACTTTGTTGCTTTTGTAATAACTTTCAATATGAGTCATGATCAGGGAATATGCGGAAGAAAAAAAGCATTTGTAGTGTTAAAGAGTTACCAGGCTACAAGTTCTCAGGTGTTTTGCTATGCTCCTCATAACCTCACTGCATTCCTCCCAGGCTGGTCACTGGAGGACACTTCCTGGGCTGATGGGTTCTTATGATCCCTGTAGCCTCTGGCCGCAGCGCACACTGCTCTGTCCTGTAGAAATGCAGTAAGGTGCTGGGTGTGTGCAAGTGGTCAGGAACTTGATTAAAATGATCATTACACTGTTGGGAACAGAATGCCCTCACGTTATTAACCAGCAAGCCTGAAATTGCCTGTACTACCAACAAAGTTAAAGAAAAGGTAGGAAAAAATGCTTATTAAAAAAACCCCAAAAACTAGACAGCACAGCTGTGAAGGTTTTAGAAAAGACACAGCACACAGAAATGCAAGAACCTCCTGTCTAACATGTTTATGCTAAAAATCAAGTGAACTGTTTTTGTTCTTACATGCAGCTGATATGCTGCAGACCTAATCTGTATGTACGTCCTACTACTCCTTTTGCTTCTCTAGAACTAGCACTCTGTCCACAGGAGATGTTCCTGTGCAGACAATCCTGTTCAATCCTATTCTAGGAATGTTACAATCTGATTCAGATCTGCTCTCTCAAAGATTTGCAACTAGTTCAGGACGTAGCTTTAGAATTATTGACTGCCTTGGACTTCTTGGAACACTTACATGCCCTTTTTATAGTGTGCTAGATTGTTAGCAAATTTTTAAGCTATTAAATAATTTTCCCCACCTGCAAAAGCTATGTACAAGTCAGTGTAAAACTTCTTAATGAACTGGCTGATATTTTTCATATCAACAGTAAACTGACAACCAAATAAATGCCTAAGCAGAATTATTGTATTACTCTGGATCCAGTTCTGTCTGTTCTCAATCAGTCACTTTGGGGTGATAATGGGTTAGAGTGACTGAACTCCAATTTTATTTTTCAGAAACATTGTGACAAATGTTCTGAACTTTCAAAATACAAATATCTGAGGCAATTTGCAGGGCCCAAACTATTTTTCTTTTCCTTTTAAATATGCAAAAACATGATGCAGTAAAAGACAGCAAACATTAGATGTTCATAAAACTTGGTCTCCATTACCATATCTTATTACATCATTACCATGGTATCTGAAAGAAGCTGAATGCCTGGAGATTAGATGCTTGGTATGTGTACTACTTAAAAAAAAAAAAAAAAAAAAAAAAAGAGAAAGAAAAGAAAAGAAATAGTGGATAGGAGGAGCTGGAAGAGCTAAGAAGAGTCAAAGGCACCTCCGTAGGTGGACTCTGCAGAGAAAAGGTTTGGTGTGGGCATAACGAGAAGTCTACATGAGTCATACCTGGTCTACAATTCCTGGTTTCTGTCTTTTGTTTGTATTTGCATTTTATACTTCCAGAAAAGTATTTCAGCTTCTCTCTCACTCTGAGACAGATTCTCACATCCTATGAGGCAGACAAAGCTAGTTAACAAATTTAATGAACAGGGAGGAAGCCACAGCACTGTGCTATTTTATCTTGTGGGGTCCTGCACTCAAGTTAGCCATTCTAGAGGCAAACATCCTTGGCCAAGGCCTGTGTATCAGGGTCTCTCCTCCCAAAGTAGCAGGTTGAAATCTCTGCATTCTTCACATTTTCTCACAAAATATATCCTTAGAACATACCATTATGCACCTCTCAGTCTTTGACATTTCAACCAGCTGAGAAATGTGTGTGTCCACTAATTCTCTTTTGGTGCATCTGCACCACAATTAAATGAAAACTCAGGAAACTCTGCAGGTCTTAACAAACAGATCATTCTAAGAACAGTTACTGCAAGGCTCCTGCATATTTACCGAAGAGCAACTCTTTACAAACCAGTTGTGCTTTTGTGCTTGTTAATGAATGAGAAACGTATAACAGCAGCAAGGATATGTCAGTACTACGGTTCATGTGAGCTTTATGGAGAGTCCTGAAATTCCTGCTGTTGTGCAAATCCAGAAATCTGCTGAAATGCACCACAGTACCCTCACATAGGTACTGTGTAATAGGTACTCTTCTGCAATGAAACTTGGTCAGCTTGGATTTTGTCCCAGAACAAAGTTAGTATGTAGCTCCCAGGCTTAAGAGCAGGGGAACAGTAAAATGCTCTGGAATGCATGCGACATCTTTCCTTATGTCTTTAGAGCAAATTCTGCAAGAAGAATTTACTAGCTTGTTTAAATTCTAAAATAAGCCATTTTAGAGTTTTGAGTGCTGCAATAGCTTGATAGCTTGCCAAAAAAAAAAAAAAAAAAAAAAAAAAAAGTTGATAGAGTTGTAATGTTAGTTAGTAAAAGCATGCTCAGCTAGTTTCTTTAAAAAGATTTACTTCCTTAAAATAGTACTTTCCTACTAAAATTGCCTGCTGGGCAGAGCTATCTGACAGGCCAGTAGAATTATCAGCATGTTTAGTTTTCAAACAGCTCTGCCACCCCTGCACAGTTTTGCTATGGTATCAACAATATGAGTTCTGTAGGTTTTCTATCAAAATAGGTTTTGTAAGAGTTTGCATACTAAGATATAAATATCGAAATAGGTTACAAAATTTGAAGTGCATTAACGTTTCTCTCCAGAAGTAGTCAAAACAGTATCCTTACCCAGGGTAACGCACTTCCTTTGAACGAAGCATCCCTTTTTGGAACAGATCTTCAGATACATGGAAATTTGCATTTTAATTAGCACAAATTAATTAGCAAACTAGCACAAATTTAAATAATTAGCGCAAATTATAACCCTTGTATGGTCTGAAAGCTACAGAAGCCCCCTTCATAGCATCAGGTATCTGCAATCTCAGGTACACTTAAAGCATATAGGCAGAGGTTCAGATGCGATCAATGTACTATCATTTTCTTGTATAATGTTTTAGAAGCAAAAAGCAAGAATTTCCAACAAAGCTTGATTCTGAAGAAAAATTTCCTACATGAAACCCTGGCAAATTTTGAATTATACTGGGATGAAGGTAGGGAAATAAAGGGACAGCGATTGTGTCAGACAAACTGTCTTTATATATTTAGCAATTGTCAATGCTTAATAAAATAAGAAAAGTCCCCATACATTGCCACTAACCTCCACCTATGCCAGGAAGAAGCAAAAGAATCAGGGGAGTAATCCTTCCTTCTCCCTTTTCCTTGTCAAAATTCCTATGAGAAGTTGTTTGTGGTTGCCTAATTTACTGTCTGACTTGCTGTGTTATTCTTGCCATTGTATTACTTCTGCTACCATAGTTCTGTTCTGCAAATGGGGGAGTATAAAAAAACCCCTTTTACTATACAAGTATAGTATACAAAAATATAGTATACTATACAAAAAACTCTTACTTATTCAAAATAAGATTAAGGAAGTGAGATGAATTTATGGAGTATTCATGGCAGTACTTTGGATTTCTTTTATAAAGCTTGGGACTTGGCTTTCAAGTTGATAAAGACACTGAGACGCAAAATGAATCCTCTCAGGCTTCTGGCACTACAAGGCTATATAATTGCTTTGGGATTGCCTTTTTTTTTTTTTTTGTAATTTGTGTCACTTTCACTCCCACACATCTGGCAAGAGCCCTCTCTGCACTGGCTTAGTTTAAAAACTTATCTCATAGATCACTACTAGCAATCAATTCCAGCCTTTGTACTTATATTGCCCCATAGCCTGGAGTCACTGATTTTGTGGAACCAGGAATTTGGTCTATAAAATATTTACTCACAACAAGAAAAAAAGAAATCCCCCCAAACTGACCCTCTAGCTCTTTGTTTGTGAAGCTGACTCTGAAAATGTAAATCATATCAAACTGATTTCTGCGGGCCAAAGAAAGCAGGCAGCTGGATTCCATCCCCTTTAGCTAGGCACCAGCCCTTAAATATCTCTTGAATATACACTTTTATATGAGCTACAGTCAAACTCATTTTCAATTATTATTTTCCCACATGTCCCAGAAATGCAGACACCAACTCTGCATGTGGACGTGACTAGGGCACTGACAATGGATAAATATGCCAAAAATCTGTTAGCAAGCTCTGCTCCAAACTGCTAACACATTTCTACCACCATTCTTCTCTACAGTCACACCTCCACCAAAAAAATGGGTGTATTTTTCTTCCATGTCACAGTCCTTAAATATAGATAAGGCAGCTGTGGTCAAAAAATTTGTCAGCAAATGCTCTGTGCTAGGTGTTTTCCTGTATGCTAGTTCAGATTAGGTGCTGAGCATTTTTCTGCTGTTGCAGATACTATCAATAAAAATGCCTCCAACTGTATTTATTGTACTGTTCCTTTTTATACAACAGTGATGTGGAACACGAAAGCCAACTCACCTCATACACTGAGGACTGCAACTTACAATGAAAAAGCCTGAAAAGCGAAGAATAGGTAAAACAAAGAAGGGAGACAATGACTAGCGTAGATTCAGTTCTCTCTGCAAAATAAATTAAACGATTTGCTGCACAGGAAACAAAGGGAGAATTCCCAGGACTAACCCACAGATCCCCAGTCTTGTGACCTATCTCCTAGAATACCCTAAAGGAGCATGACCAGATTTAATAATGACCAACACCGGTTGCTGGGCAGCAGAGACATTCCCTAGCGGTGGGGAAAATTGGTATGGAGAAGCTTGAGATGCAATGTACACTACTAACCCTCCACTCCTGGTCATCAGATTTCAAAAGAAAAATTGGCAACTGACAGGTAATAAAAACAGAATATTCTCCAAGAGTCCCAACAATCCTTCATTAATACTTTATCACAGCGAAAAACATAGCAGAGTAAAAACAAACAAACAGCAGATAACTAACTTGAAATGCCTTCCCTTTCTATTTTTCATAGGACAGATTAACAGTGTTTTGACCTTATGTGGTGTTACATATCATGAAACATGGTCGTTTTAACCAAAATACCAGGTTTCTCATATGATAACCAAGAATAAGCTGTAACTTTTTTTTTTTTTTTTTTTTGGGGGGGGGGGTCATTTTTATTTTCACTTTCCCAAGTGGATAGCACTTTTGAGTGCTTGGAAGTGTTTATTAATCAATCCCGATATGTATCCACATATGCTGCCACTTTAAATGCATTTAGCCCGTTATAGCTGCTGCAGGAACCTTTATTCACTTTCATTGACTTTGGGGGAGATAAGTCAGAAACAGTACTGGTTTAATGCCATTTTTTGTATTTACTTGGCAAATACTCATGTCGATTTAAAAGTTCTCATGGGAGGTGTCAAGAGGTCACTGACATTTTCCTGGGCAAGGAAGGGAGAGTGGTTGAAACCTTGGCATTCTTGTTGCTTTCTTTAATGTTTTTCTTCATTTGATTAGTGCTGTACTAGGCACTTTCCCCCCAGCTGCCATTAGAAGAGGGAGTGAGAGAATGTAAAAATGTTAGTAAGAAATGTGCCAAGAGCCACAGAAAGGGCTTCCCTGCTGTTTTATTCGACTAATTCTAGGTCTGGGTAACAGTAAACTTTCTGTCACAGAGAATGTGTGTATTAGATGATATATTCTATACCCTTAACATTCCCAAATTCTTTCAGCACATTCTTTTCAGTTCATTCTATTATTCTACAATGTCTTATGTCTAAGGCTCACAAAGCCTTCCAACCTCTCTGTTATCAAATGGCAAGAAAATAGAGTTCCCTTAGGCTCAAAAACTATCAGGGTTTGATTTGCAGAAGTGAGGCACCTACAATTTCCATTAATATCAATGGAATTGTAGGTGAGCAGTATTTTTCAAACACGACTAAGTGTACAGAAATTTTAAAGAAAATAAAAAGGCACCCAACATCTTATAGGCCTTGTACCCAAGGCTTCCAGATTTAAACTGATAATAACCCAGCTGAAGTAGCAAACACAGCCTTATTAAAACTAGTGACTGCAGGAAGGGATTTGACCTGTTTCATACTACAGATTAGTGCAGTTCCCCACAAAAGACCCCACACTTTATCATACATCAGAACAGCAATTTCTCAATTTCCAGACTTTAAAACGGTTTCGATAACATTAATCCAAAGAAATATACAACATTTCTCACCATTTTAACTGCTGAAAGACAAAATAAAACATCACTGGAGAGTTTCACCAGCAAGTGAAAACAAAAATAGCTTTAAGTAAGTACATGACCCCATCCTTTTGGTGGAGATTACTATCACGTGGCAGAACAAGCAGAATGGAAGATGTGCTCATGGTCTCACCAACTGCAGTTTGAAGTCATGAGACTTAGCTCTAACTGACCTTCTCAGCAGCTTAATCAAGGATGCTATGCTTTGTACTGAAGCATGAGCTTGGGCCCACATTTCAGTCTGCTGGATCTAACAATCTTAAGCAAATGAAAAGAATAGACAGCTGAGAGCAGTAGCATCTTAGAAAATCACAATGAGATCTGACAGAAGTTAAAGCAAGCTTCAGAACTTGGACAGGTTAGAAGCTTTACTAGGCTTGAGGGTTAGGGAGAGCTTATCATTATGCTCACTCATGCTCCACTGTTGTACATATAGCTAAATATTAATGGTGGAAAATCCTTCCATCACCAGTCTAAGCAGACTAGTTACTGGTAGTATCCCTGCATGGTTGACAAAGGCCATGGGCCAGGACTGAAACGTGTCTTGGGGTCAGAATTTGCTGGAGTGACCTTCTGGACAAACAAGTTTGCTCAGTGTAGAGGCACTACAAATAATAGTGAATTAAGTTATTTAGGGTCCTGAGATCATTAATGGACATTAAAGTTCATGGTGGAACAGAGTACTATTCCATGCAATCAGTAAGCTGCTTAACAGCTGAAAAATACCCTATTATTTGTAGCTAAGACTCACATCAGAGATGTTTTATTACTGTAGAAAAAAATCTTCACATATGTTTATCTAACAATTTAGAAGGCCAATGTTTTGCTAAGCTTTCAAAACAATTGATTATGAAATACTAAAAAAAACCTAACATTTCTTATAATTAAAAAGGCAAAAAGTGTGTCAAGTGTAAGTCCAAATCTATGCTACTGAGAAGCTCTACTACCATGATACTTTTCTCCTTTTGACATTCTCTGACACAGTCTGAAAAACAAGACTGTAAAATACTCTAAACTGCCATTTAAGTTAACAAAATTAATGCCAGTGGGAAAGGATTAACTAAGTGTGCTACAATAATTGCAAACTACATGCAATTTCTTACTGTCTTTTAGACGTCTTTATCAAGAGTTGTTATGGCTTAATACAAAGCAAGAAATAGAATATATAGAAAATACACCAGCTATACTAGTTTATAAAAAAAGGAGGCTACCTGTCCCTTTAGCAGTGATCATATTAGTCTGGATCCACAACAGAGAGCTCCAATTATTAATAGTGTCTCAAGTTTTCTAGCTTTTTGATACCTCACCAAATTAGTCAGTTCTTCAGAAAAAGGCTAGGCTACATACATTACTTTTTCAAAACTACTCTGATAACATCTGAAATAGGTCTAGCAGCAATAAAACAAAAAGCAATGAGAGCTCTTGACTGCTGATGGGGAAATTGACAGAAGGAAGAAAAAACATCTAAAGTTATGTAAAAGCAATCTCAAGCCAGCTTGAGATTTAATGTTTTATTAAAATGGAGATAGAACCACAGAGGTTTTGCCTTAAATCTGAATCAAGGGAAATTGATAGTTGATATCCTATATTCAGGATACAGCAAAAAATGCATACTTCATCGCTTTCTTTAGAGAAAAGATTACTATCAGGACTGTCTGTAGGATACAGTAAGATTCAGGATACGTCAAGGACTTGATTATGGTTCCATTATACTCAAAGCGCATCTGCATCAGCTTGAGACACAGTGCTATTTAAAGTCAAACTTTAATTTCTCCTGGCTGACTACAGCCCCTAAGGGAACATTCATCAGCCAAGCATAAGTGACTCATACAGCGCTCCCGCCTCACACTTGATACAGGCAACCTCGGGGAGGACACAGAAGAGAACTGTCATAGCCATTCCGAAGCTAAGCAACTACTGCTTCCGCTAGAGTTTCCCCCTGGGCCAGCCACCTCTTTTTGGCCTTTGTTGTGCAGCTAATGTGAAAAAAATCCCCAACAATTCACGTCCCTGTGAGTCAACGACTGCAAAGTTAAAAAGTTAGTGGAATCAGTGATTTAACTAAATCACGTCTTGGTTTGAAAATGTCTTGGAAATAAAACCTGGAAGAGTGAGCCAGATCAGAGGTGCTCGAGACAAGCAGTTTAGCAGCTGCTGAACTCTTACCCGTGTATATCACAAGCAAGTACAAATTAATATTATCTATATGGAAGTAATTCAATTAAGGCTGAAGTCAGTTGCTGAAGAAGTGTTTTTAAGACTCTTGCACAAGTCAGCTGTTCAAACTGATACTATTTGAAGTGATACTCATCATCTCAACTAGAAAGCACATTAACCTGGAAATACATTTGAAGTATTGCATTAAAACATAAGTTTAATTTAAAGGGAGAAGCTCTTTATGGATTTTAAAAGCAGTATTTGCACTCTGTAAATTGTTCTATCTAGACTGCTATGATAAAAATAGCAAAACCAAGTGCTCTAGAAATGGTAATACTTGGATTGCATTTTATACTAAATTTTAGTTTACATGGCTTTCCATTTTTAACTCATTAATGAAAAGGGGAAACACCAAGAGCTAAGGTGAGACCTGAGAAAGTCTAGGATTATTTGAGAAGAAAACAAGTCTAAAAGGATTGAAAATAAAGTTTCTGTATTTCCATTTGGTATTTATGCTTAGGGTTTTCAGAACATAAAATAACTTACAGGAACCTAAGAATTTCCATGCTCAGACTCATCATCTACCAGCTTCAGTACCCTCCCTGCCTAGAGCACCAGCTAGCGTCCTGTCTTTGCAAGAAAAGCGCAATCTTTCCTCCCTCCTGATTCCAGTCCCCCTGTATGTTCCTTGGGGATAATTTGTTTTCTGTAACGGTGATTTCTTTGCTGCCCCCTTCAATAGCTAAAACCTGATACAAAGCAATGTAAGCATACCGGTTTGCACCCGCTCCACATTCATGATACTTGCTAATGTGGGGATTTCTGCATGCTCCCAGAAGGGCACTGCACACACCTATCCCCACTGCCACAGTCTTGCTGCCACCTGGCCCTCCTACAGGTTGGCACCAAATCTCACAGCTGCGGGCAGGTGGTCCCATCTGCTGCACAGGCTCCAGAGACTGTCTCTGGACAGAGCAGGGCAGAGATGAAACTGGCCTCTCATGAGGGAAAAATCCCATCAGTAAACACTGATGAAGAAATGGGAGGCATTAGATCTGCAGGTGATCTGGGGAGAAGGCAGTGGTTTTGGAGAGACATCAGAAGAGGTACATACAAACTGCGCGTATGCGATCTCCAGAACAGAATACTGATTTCTCTTGCCTCAGAAGAGGAAATAAATGCACAGTTCTGCATCTTGCACATTATGGTGTGACAAAAGCCCAACTGTCCATCAGTTTTTACCGCCTATGAAATGTATATTCCCTATGAAATAATAAAATTAAATTAATTATACTTTGCTATGGCAAACTAAGGTGAGATCCTTAAAAAGAAGGAGGCGCCTGAAGTGAGCCTGCTTACGAATCCAGGTATCTGAATACAAGATTACGAATCTTACCTCTACACATCTGGCTGCCTAAGGGGGAAAGGAGCTTAAGCATTCATCAGAAAAATTTCCCTATTCGTTTGGAGTTCAACTGTTTGCATACTCTGGACTTTACCTTATGAGAGTGATGGCACCTCCAATCTTTTCTCTGCTGTACATAGCTGATCCACACCTCATGTCCAGAACTCAGACTCAGGAGGCTTCCTCAGACTCAGGAGTTCAAATCCACATCTCCTGCCTCTACAGCACAGCATCTGAGAAAAAAATACTTACTGCTCAGCACTTGACCTCCTCCCCCAAATAGTCTAAAGGTCACACAGGACAGCAATAGTGGTATGGACTGGCACTCGAATTTTTCGAGCAAGATGGGACAACCCAGTTGTTGTAGTTGCCAATAGAGACACATTATTTAGTATTGCAGATGCATGGATGTAGAAGTGCTTAAGGAGTATCTAAATTGAATATCTGGTGTCCTCACAAATCATTAGGCATGTTATACATTGTGCTTTGAGAGTATAACTCCTTTAAGAGCAGAATATTCTTCTCTCTTAATCTTGACCTCTAACATTAATCCTCTGCTCATTATATATATATTTTTAAATGTGATGTAAACCTAATCCCAGTAGTTCAATAACAGCCCTTTATAAAAAGTCAACTAAATATCTCTCTCATTCAAGAATGAGAAGACAGCAAATAGTAAGAAAGGCTAAAAAGCTTGTTTGACATTAGCATGAACATAGACCCAAAATAAAGCTTTCAACTAAAATTGTATGATTTATTTGATGATCTTTTGATTGTAAAAGGGTCTGATAGCATGTTAGTGAAGTGTTCTTCATCAAATGGAATATTCAGGACTTTGTAATAACTGCACAATTTTAGAGAAACTTTTCTCCCATTTTTTAACCCTAAGTCAAATATATCGCTATGGTTTTTCATCCAGAATTTCACAGATCTGCAAGATGTAGAGACAGTGCTGTGCTCTGCATCCTCCTGATTATTGCTGCCCACTGGTCTTCCTTGCTGTCTCAGTGCGGTTCTGTATAATGCCCAGGCAGGTGAGGCTGCACCACAGGTATGGTACTGTTTATCACCATAAAGATAGACTGTAACAAGGTAGCTGTATATGAGTAAGCTAAGCAGTACACAGTTGGGGAAGCACACTGAGAACGGAAGTTTAGTCATCAGTACTTAAAAAAATTACTTAGAATCTAACTTTTCTTTGACCTAAATATACTGCAGTAATATGCTTGACTATATACAACAGAAAGTTGCTCTATTAAGAACCTATTTGAATGAACATACAGCATTTCTGCATAAATCATAGAAGGGAGACACATATGCACTAGAAGCTGAAATATTAATTACTGCTAAATGTTGTAGATAACAGGATTCTACACGCTTTCATAGATAAGAGTATTGATCACCTGGCCTCTGTTTTGACCAGCCATTCACTTATCAGAAACACCGCAGAAAAGGTAGTTACCTGTTTTGAGTCTGATGCCAGTTGCCTGACTAGGTAATACGCTTCTCTGAAGCACCTTCTAGTAATAACTTCAGATACACCCTCGCAGTTGAGCAAATGGGAGAGCGAAAGCCTCTTCAGGCTTTTTTCTTTGAAACTGCTTCTGGGCACTGATCATCAGTCAGGCTGGGATTACTCTACCTGTTCAGCTGGAAACACCGCAGGCTGGAACAGCCAAGGCTTCATCTTCCCACCGCAGGCTATGGAGACGGGATTTTTTAGTTCTGTATAGCCGCTTGGTCTTCGTTGCTTTCTACAGAAGGCCAGGAAGCTCAAGGCACACGCACGGCTATGAACAGCACGGCTAACCAGAAAATTCCAGTGTATTACACCTGCAAGGCAACGCATACAGGCATGCGCAGGGATTTCTTTCTTTGTAGGTTCCTCACCTTAACTACAGTTGGCTCCAGGGGTCAAGATTAAACACAACGAGGACAGGCACCTAGCGTAAAGTAGATTACAGAGTACGTTTTGAGCCAAAAATACTGTTCTACCAAAAACTCAATTTGCCATTAGATTTACAACAGAAAATTCTTTATAAGTGAGTGTAAAATTACTAATTGAAGCCTAATACTTAACAGCTAATTTCAATAATTTATTATTCTATATTATTCAATAAATCATCCTGGAAAGTCAGTCCTTGATGCTGTTACAGTGTACATTAATAGGGCTTTAATATTTGAAGTAAGAATATTACTTTAGCAGACAAACTTATTTACTGTGTCAATTTTAAATTAGCTCCTGAGGGATTTGAAGGATACTCATTGGTCGGCAGGTTTGAAGATTATTCTCCATGAAGAGCTGTGCAGAATCTGCATATTTTTCAAATCATTAGTTGGTAAAAAGCTTTACATCTGTAAAGCTTGAAGCCTGCAGATTATGTCAAGACATGTTTTAGTCCTATCAGAAGCAAGCCAGCACACTGCATAAGAAATGAAGAATGTCAGCAACGACATGATTTCAATTTTAAAAGAATTAACCTCCCTCCCTAACCCTTCTTGACTTCAGGAAGGAAAATTAACAGTTGTAGAGCAGAAGCATAACACAGTTTACTGGTTGGTATATATATATTTTTAATTTCCATATAATTAATCCACACTCCTTTAAATCTAAAGGTTTGGGTCCCCCTTCACAAATGTGTATGAGATAATTTGAAAAAACAAAACTAAATAAAAATAATGCAGAATAATTCCTCATTAAACTCTTCAGAGTGTAAATGTCATTGATGATGTGGCCCCTGAAGACCACTTTACTGCTGAACAGTCTATTGCCAGAGGAGTGGAAGGAGAGAAGTCTAGTGAAAAGCAGCAAAAATTGAAGGAACTTAAAAAAAGAAAAAGGCAAATAAAACAGAAGGAAGGGCAAAAGGAAAGGAAGCACATAGGGCAGAACCAGCACTGTTTCCAGCAATGAACATACTTTCTCATTAGAGGAAGCAGTAGCTGCTGATCAAGTAAATAATGATATCCAAAATGTAGTCAACATATTAAAAGCATTTACTAGTAATTATCTTTTCAGAGCTCTCATTGCAGGTTCCCAGGATACAGCTGAAATAGACTAGAATTTGGTCTGCCTTCAAGAATCATATGTTAAAAAGATAAAGCAAAAAACCCCCCAAACCACTTTTCAGTGGCCAAAATTTTAATAACACAATAAAACAATTATACAAAAAACATGTACATATTTTGACAGTTATAAATAATATACATACTAGATTTAACTCTGTGGAAAAGTAACTTTAGACAATTTCAGATTATTCTGACTGGCTGTTACTTCAGTGGCTGAGAAAAAAAAAAAATCTACTTTCTCCAATAGGGCAGTTGGAAGTTTGACAGTTCCTTTCACCTTTAACAAGCGACTTACTGTACAAGTAAAGCTAGTATAGCTTTTCCAGAGACAAGAATCAGAGAACAACCATATGCCTAACTTCTGCTCTGTACGATACTGCTCTGCTAAAGGGAACAGCACAAGGAGAGGTGGGCATAAGAAATGTTTGTTTTCCTTTCCCAGACTGGGGTGAGGAAACCAAGCTACAAAATACTAGCCAAAAGCTGACAAGCATCGTATAGCATTTGTGCCTGCAGTATTTTATTTTCATCCTTGTGGCTGCCGGAGCTCTGAGTATATCAGCAGGACTTTAGAAACAAACAAACAAATAAATAAATCCTAAGAAACCCTTTCAACTGCTTACAATATTATCACTAACCAAATTGCAAAATTCAAAGAAATAAATAACTGGGATTTTGGGGAACGGACAGAGAAGGAGGAAGAGGAAGAAAAATATTGGAAAAAAGATCTTCTAGCTCCAGATGAATTGCATAATCAAGAAAATTCAGACATTTCAATGATGATTGAATTATCACTTTGCGTCAGTTTGGAAACATCCATTTGGAAACATCAAGATATTTCAGATGACGCTGGTTAAGTAGTGACAGAAGCCTTAAGCTTCAAAATAAAATATACTTTTATTAAATAAAAAGTGAAATACTCAAACTAGACCACTAAATTAAGGTGTTATTACATACAGCCACAAGGGTCAATAAAAATGAAGTAACTTCCGAATGTAGGCGTAAAGAGCATGCAGGTGAACAGCCAGAAGCAGGTACTTTCACAACATGGAAATCCTTCCAATTGGTTTCTCATCCTACCAGCCAATTGCTGAGATGGCAAAGATTCTGTATTACATGATAGGTCTCAGGTTTGTGTCAGAACATCTTCAGGCATTCTTCTCTGTACTTCAGTGTGAATTTGGAAGATGTTTGGAAGATGGATGTATGTTTTCTCATTTTGGGCAAGAAATTATTAATGAACACATATGCAAGAACACAAAAAAATGTAAAAATATCTCAATTTAAAAGGTATGTTCCCCCGCCCCTTTTCATACAGTCAACATGCTTTTCTTGCATCTTCTTTTTCCTGCCCCACGTTACAGTTTCCTGCTACAACTGTTATTCCACTGTGCAGAGTTCAAACACTGATATATAGTAGAGTGTTAAAGAATTTCCTGAGTCAGATTTATTCATCATTATCTGTAAAAAGCAGAGGGGGGAGGGGAAAAGGAGGCACAAGATAAAAATCAGCCTGGAGTACAAAAACAAAAACTTAGAGAAACAATTCAATAAGCAATAATAGAATTCATTAAGTAAAAGTCAGAAATGAAGACGTGACTGATACCAAAACTGCCTTGAAAGCACTAGAGCTACAAATAGTGAACAACAGTGAACATGTTTATTAAGGTAGTTGCATCTCAAATTGCCTGCTTCACTTAGTCTTACATAAGAAGCTGTCAACACATGGCAATGCTCTTAATAAAGAAAAATACAGATTTTTTTTTTTAAAAATTCTTCTTGAGGAGCATAAAACTTGGCAGTAGCTCCTGAATATGCTTCCGATTGTCACTTGCCCTCTATTAACCTTTATTAGCACAGTTTTTTCCTTTTCAAATCTCCAAAATACAGAAATATTTTCCTCTTTACATTTTCATACACTACCACACGTTTGTAAAATGAAGCTATTAAGAAACAGGAACTTGTTAATCAGCATTTGGCAAGATCAAAGTCAGCTCATTTTAATAGGATTCACTCAGACAACAATTTACAATTTAAAAGTATGCCAAACATTTTCAGCAAATTGTCATTTTAAGCCTTTAGTACTAGCTTTAAAATATCCTTAATGCAAAGTGTTAAGGAAAAGAAACTGGTACAGTGTCTGTTCCTCCCCACTGCCATTCTACATTGTCAGTCTCCTGGATGCTTGAAAGAATAACCACCACAATATGTCTTACAATTCTGTTACGTCAATCAACTGAGGTTGAAAGAAGATTTTTCAAACATTGATTTTTGTCATACTTTCATAACACAGAGTGAAACCCACATGTACTGGTGTTCTGATTGACTGAACTGCTCTGCAACAATGGCAAAGAAAAATTGGGAAAATATAAACAGTGATTTATGTTAGGAGTTCCCCTTGCATTTTTTAATTAAAAATTAGTGTTTTAAGAACTAGTTTAAGAGTTTTTTTCCCCCGAAAGCATTTATATATTAACACCTTAAAGTCATAATTAGAATACTCTTACTTGACCCTTTATTCGCTTGCTATTGCAACAGATTTGTAAAAGACATTAAAATATGCAGAAAATAAAATGTTGTGTAACATGTATTTAAAAATTTTAAATATGTTATGCATTAAATAAATGATCAATATATTAACAACACATTAAATTTCCAATGTCTATACAAATTTGAGCTATTTCAGACTTCTAAGTCCCCCCCCCCCCAGTACAGGCTTTCATCATTAGAAAGCCAAAACTACATAACTGCAAATTATTTCTTGGCACCAGTGTTTCTCATTGATAATGGGCTGTGCGGTATCTCCTGCAGTGACCTTCTGAAGACTGAGTAACTGCCCATTCACTTAGTAAACTGCTAATCTAGGGAGGCTCCCACTAAAACAAGTTATCTTCATGTATCAGTGAACTGCCTGAAAACTAAGATAGATCATATCTCCCCCCCAAGTTCTTCTAGGCAATGACAACTATATAATAAAGAACCAAATGAAGCCTTCCTCTCAGAAAAGTAGTGACAACGGTTCAGGTAACACTGCAGTTCATTGAAAGAGCAGTTCTAGAAAGGACAGTATTACTTTAGTTTTTAAAAAGAAAAATCACTATCTCTTAAAATTATTTGCAACTCTGAAAGCTTTATTCTAGTCTTTGATGTTCCCTAACTAAATGACCATTTTCCAGAAATTAAATAATTATATTTCACCTTTAAGAGGACACCTGTTATTATTATAGGTGACTTTGTATCCTGTTAAATCAGTGGTCAGTGTGCTTTATCAAAGTTTGCCATGCTTTGCTGCAGTAATGAAAATATCCGTTGTGCAAAAAAGTGAGTTTTATCAATTTAACCAATCATTATAACTACAAAGCACAGAGATGGTTTAAAAGTATATTAGAACCTATTGCATATAACCAAGAAAAAAACCTGTAACAAAGACAACCCATAATTGCCAATATTTGTTTGATTACCTTCCTGGTAGGCTCCGTCTGCCATTACTAGATGAAGTATTTTGGCATACAGGTGTTTGTGTTCATTTCCCAGAATAGTTTGAACTATAGTTGAGCAAGCATCAATATTTTCATCTTCATCTTCATGTATAGCCTAGGAGAAAGAACAATCTCAGAGGCCAAATTTAAAATGTAAAAATACGTATAAAATTTAATAGTTCACAGATTTTTTCAATGCTATTCATGGTTAAACCCAAAGCTTTCCTTTTTGATCCACTAGCATGGAGTTTTCTGTGTTAATTCTTCTGCATGTTGAAACAAAATAAGAGTCTAAAGAAATGTGTTAATTCTTGTCACATCATGCCATTAGTTACTCGTGCAGTAAACAAGTCTTAAGTGCATTCATCTTGTTTCTTAAAATATTTCCCACTTGAGGTTATTTTACCAACCTTTATTTTATCATAAACTTCAATGAATTTATCAAAGCCTATTTCCTGCTCCAGGTTATATCTCAGCTCTTCCAAATGGCTGAAGACACTATCACATTCTTCACATTCACTGGCAAGCTCTCCATCACTGTTATCTATAAGAGAAAGAACGAGCAATGGTAAAATAAATAAATAAATAAATAAATAAATAGAGAAGTTGTCCTACATTCTGAATATGTTGTTTCCATGTTCCTGAATTTGACATCTACACAGACCTCTAAATCTAATGAAAACAGCTAAGCTCACGAGTTTAATGACACAGACAGATGTTCTGAACAACCTGCAAAGAAAAAGGGACAGTCTTAACAGAGTCCATACATTCTGAATCCCAAATGGGAAGCACCAAGCTATCTTCTCCAAGAAGGGTTCAGTGGCTGTAATTAACAATACAAGACAGAATGCTTATGTAAAATCCTATTAGCCAACATTCTCAATAAGTACTTGATTTATGAGAGACTCTACTTGCATACCCGATCTACATTAAAAATGTATATTACTTGTTTATTTTACTTTAAAACACTCACCAAAATGCATTTAGATTGGAGCAGTATTTATAGATCTTCAATTTAAGGTTGTCCTCAATAATATAAAGTGACACAATAGCTATGGGTTAATTATTTTATACATCTTTTTATAAGCACACACTATTTTAAAACAGTAGTAAAATACTGACATCTCAACCAGAATTTTAGAAACAGAACTGACACTTTAGTACACCACTCTGTATTGCTAATACAAAAAAATGTTACTACTTTTAGAGTTTTGTATCATTTTTTGTTTGACTGCATTGGTAGCTATTTTGGGAGAAGGACAAGGTTAACAACTTCACATTCCTTTTGAGTGTCTGTTGAATTAATTAATTCTAATATTAGCTGGATCCCAGGCATTCCAGTCATGTCAACCACTATTTATTTGTCCACTCTTACACTGCAGTAATGAATTATTCATCAAAAAAAAAAAAAAAAAAGTGTCTTTGATCTTCCTTGAAGACAGGTTTTAGATGACTAGAGAAAAAGATTTATAATCAGTGCCTAACAAATACAAACAGCCAACATTTAATTTACAGCACTGATTGTTGCTTAGATGTTGACCTTGACATTCAGAATATGTAAATACTTGTTTTCTCTTTTATACAAAAGTTATTAATTAGACCTTTACCTTATTATAAGCATAAAATACAAAATTCTTCTGTGTTTGTACTGTTAACATCAGTAAACAAGTCTTACAGATAAAAAGACAGATAAAAACAGATATCAGAGATCATACCTGACTGCCATTCTTCATTAAGTGCACTTTCACTGCTGGGGTTATTTTCATCTTCTTCATCCAGCTCTGTACCATTTGTTATGCATTCCATAGCATTGGCCTTTAAAGTAGATTCTTCCTCTTCACTGAATTCCTCGCTAGGCTGCTCCCTAAGCAACTGTTCCATTGAGGCCCGAAGTTCCTGCAAATCTGTATCTGCCTCCCCAAACATACTAAAATAAAGTGATACAAGATTATGTAATTAATATCCTACAAGATAAACTCTGTTCGAAGAGTTCCTCTCATTTATAAAGCCATTCAGAATAGCTGAAAAATATTTTGAATATATAACTTTTTTCTGTCATACCACTGGTCTAAATAAAGAAATTGGCACTTTCTACAGATCTTTATGTTCTTAAACCATTATGATTACAGCACCATTACCACTATACCATGCAAGACACAGGGAATAGAGATCTGCCTAAACAGACAATGGATAAGGCAAAAGCTCTGAGCAGGCTAAGGGGAAGGGTGGCAGGAATAACAAAGCAGGCTCTGTGGCTTTTTGTAAAAACAGTGTAGTTTTTCAGAGCACTCTGTATACATGTGGGATAAAAAAAAATCCATTAAGATGACAATTAGATAAATTTAATAAATGGGCAGTAGAGGTTGACAGAAGGGGCCAACAGTACAAGAAATAAGTATCTTTAAAATGAAGCAGAGAGGTAATGGGCTACAGCGAAGCAATTAAGTGGAAAAATTGTTCATGTGGTTAAAAAGAGGAGAGGAGCTAGCAAAAGAAAACAAATGAGGATTGTATGGTCAAAACAGCAGAGGAATCATTTTTTGAGTAACATTCTAGACATACAGGAATAAGTAAAGCTTATTTTTAATCAAAGGTAGGGAAAAAGACATTCATGTGACTGGTCCTAAGATGGTATGAAACTGATTGACTTATTTAACCCCATGGACAGCAGCCATCACTGTCACAGATGACCAACACACACAACTCTACAAAAAGAACCTAGGCACAGTATGGCTACAAGGACATAAAAGGTCCAAGTTACAGTAACAGAGAAAATAATTCTATTGCTCAATGCGACTTAGAAAGAAAGCAAGTGAAAAAATTTGGGGGGGGGGGGTTAGAGAGAGAGAGAGAGAGAGAGAGAGAGAGAGAGAGAGAGAAAAGACAATTAACAGTCCTGAATTTGATCCAGTATACTATAAGGAAACACTGGAAAGAAATTAAGACTTAATCCAAATAAAAATAAGTTTGGAGCAAAAAAAAAAAAAAAAATAGATGTAGGTCTTATTAGAACATATACATCCCATAATTTGATTCCTACAGACTGTTCAAGCTATAGGGAATAGTCAGAAATAATTCAGGTCAGGATTTTGAAGCCCCTGGAAAAATTTGGGTAAATTAAAGGATATCCTGATACAGCAGTAAGGGAGACAAAAAGAAAAAGAAACATGCAAGAGATCTTTATTTCGGAAAGAGTTAGTAGCTATCAACTTTGATCTGTTTCAGTGGAAAGCAAGGAAAAGACCCACAGAAAACCATCTTGGATAGAATTTGGAGTAGAAATTCATATAGTTATCATGAACAGTGCATCTGATTAGCTTCTCAACTCTCCAAATAAAGACTCAGAGCAAACAGTGATCTGAACAAACTTGCCTCCTGAAAGCAACATAGAGTTTTTAATATATGGTTAAAACTCCCCCATGCTGCTACACTGTATATAACTATTAGTGTCTAACAAAAAATACACTTGATATAAAATACATTTTGAAATGCTAGATAAACATACCACACTTACATGTCATCAGAATCAGAGGGTCCTTCTTTGCCTTGTTCATCCTCTGTATCATCTATTTCAAGATCATCTTGATGCTGTACATCTGCTACACTGGGAACATCAACTAGAGTTCTGTACAATTTGTAAAGATCTGGGAGTGAACATGTTCTCAACATCTGCAAAGGTAATAAAAAAGCCTCATGTTTGGGAACAAATCAAAAAGGTCCGAGGTTACAAGTTACATTAAAATTAACTTTTTGTGCAGTCTTTTGATGGCCAATTGAAAAAAAGATGTGTCCAGCAAGAATAGCCTAATCATTGAAAATCTGGCTTTTGGAATATAACAGAAAGCATACCTTCCCCTTTTTTCAGTTACAGTGACTGAAAAGCGTAAAGGAAATAGATAAATTTTTGTGAAGATTTGTTCATTAGCTTGATGACTATCTTAAGAAAAGGAACACTGTGGTGCATAAGTAACTTAAATGCACTTGACATGCATTGTAAGCAACCACTTAAACACAGCTGTGAATAGTTGACAAAGGAATATTTTTTAAAACTGACATTTATTATTTCATCTCTAGGTGGGTCAGTGAAAACATTAAATTTTGCTTATGGGATATTTCAAAGCATGAAGGAAGAAAGTTTTGTTTGAAGCACTAATTCATTGCAAGGGAAATAAAGCAACATGGAAACAAAGTAACTGTTTGCTCAGTGATCAACAGGATCTTTCTTGTAATTGTCTAGGGACCCAAACAGCATACTAAATATTCAACACAGTATTGCTAAAACAAGAAACAAGATACTATCTGCCCTAAGGAGTTTCACCAATAAGCCCCACACTGAACATGGATGTATTCAGAGCTATCTCCTAAATTTTAATCAGTGGAAAAAAACCCATACACCTTTCCACCTCTTCTTTGCTGCTATTTGTATCAACATTTATGTATTATTTATTTATATACACTTTTTGGCCATTACAACCAAAGGACAGGAAAATTAGAAGACTGACCTTACAGCACCATCTAAAGACTTCCAGGAATTCTAAAAAAATGCTTCTTTTCCTACTAGTTTGCCTTTGCTAGCACACACAGGCTTCCTTCAGGTAGGACATTAACCCCGCCCAGCTCCCACAAAGTGTTTTATTTATTTATTTATTTATTTATTTTTATTTTACGTTTCCAGGGAAGAGCAGCAGCAGAGGTTATTGGGACATTCTATAAACTTGCAGATATTGCAGAGGATTCCAGCGTTTGGAACTTACTCTTGTTGCAAACAGAGTTCCTTCATCTTTTAGCAAATGAACTGCAGCAGTAACAACTAAACACCTGTTGCTGTGACAAACACACCCAAAACACATGAAAATTACGCGATAACAGGTGGCATAACTAAGTCTGGGTCATATTATCCAGCTGTCAGACAAGCCGTTTCGTAAACTAGGGAAGTTAACAGTGGACTAACTCTCCGTGCATCACAATTAGAGTCATAAATCCATTTACATGAACATACGCGTTTGAGAAAATATGTTTGCAGTTTGCCAAGAAGCCTTATTTTCCCAAAAATGCAAAGAGGAACTGTGCCTGTGTTATGCTCCCTAGTAATGCATCGACCAGTCGAGACTATTCAATGTCTGATTAACCATTAAACAGTGCAGCTTCTGTGCAGGCACTCAGAAACAAGGCTCAGAGTCAAAGACAAGACATTTTTTTTTTATCTGACAGGCCATCACCCGTGCTTCATATTGACTGAATGCAATGCTGGTGTGCAAGTTTCTACAGAATTACTGCCACACGCATTTCCCCAAAGAGCAGCTCTTCCTTTATATTCTTCGCATGTCAGAATAAGGGCAAGTGTTTCATGTAACTTTAAGAAAGAATCCAGCTTCATCTACGAGTTCCATAACAATTTTAAAAACATCATCCACCATCCTGTGATCATCTCACAGATTGTGAGCTACTGCTCACAGATTATGAGCTACCTGTGTAGCTTGTTAGGAAATACCTTCAAAAGGCAGTTAGTTCCATTCATTCTTTAGTCTTCCTGCTTCAGCTGCAGTAGCTAGTTAAATTCTGCAGAAACACATCTATCCCCTTGTTGCCAGAAATAACAAAACACCTTTACTGATCTGTTCAGTGTTTATGTTTCTGATGGTAAGGTGGTTTCAAGTTCAAAAAATGGCATAAAAGAAACCAAGCAAGTCAGTGGAAATCAGGAATTTCCTCGTGAACCCCATCAGTTACATCCCAGAGAAGTAGTGGTATTCCTCCACAAACATTTTGAACATTATTTCACCATTCAGAATTATAAGACTCACAATGCTATCAGCAGGCTCCTGCTGATACAATGAACACAGTGAAGGCATAGTGCACAGCAGACAGACAAATACAAACATCTGCTGAAACAGCTATGCCATCTGTTTTGGCAGTGAAGTCTTTCAGGGTAAACAAGCCTCAATAAAAAAAATAAAGAGAATATTACTAAAGAAATCAAAGTACTCCTCTTGATCTGTGGTTTTCTTTTTAACTTGCCTTTGGGTTGTTCGCATCAAACAGCCCTGTGGAAAGTCCTGTCAACAAAGAACTTTTGCCTTTAATTTTTGCTGGTGATATGGAACGTGAACGAGGTACCAAGGGTTCTTCCTGCGAAGACGGAGCTGAAAGAACTGGTGAGGCAGTCGGTACAACTGGAGGCTGTATTACCCTCTGGAATAAGGGTTCAGGTTGCGGAGAATCATTGGAACAAGTTCCTGGTGTGGTAACAGAAAGTCTGTTACAAATCTAAATAGATTAAAAACCCCAAACTCTTAAACAAAAGATAACTAAACTAAAACTAAATTATTTCAGCTGTACAATTAAAATGGAAAATAGATAGCACTATAGGAGTATTCATCTATCAGATCGCTTCAGTAATACATTCCAATGTGAAGTTCCTCCCATTATTTTTAACTTTCTGAGAATACATAGCCTTCCGATATAGTCTGTTCTGCTTTAAGGTTTTCATGTTTCTCATTACCTAGTGAATTACATTATGAACACAACAGTTACCACAGGAAAACAAAGCAACTGTGTCATAACGAAACATAAACCATCATCACTGAGACTTGAAAGTATTGCAGATAGATTCTGAAATTATTTCAGAGCCTACTACGAGCAAGCAATTCTAAGCATTAAAATAATCCTATCATTAGCAGCTATTTAAAATAGTGGCTTTTATCCAAGTTGCTCAATATTAAATACGTTTATAAACAAAGCAACACTTTTACCAGGTAAAATCAGTAGATTTGGTAACATTTTAAATAGTCATTTTAAAAGGCTATAGCATTCAGAAATTTGACATTCACTTTTAACTATCAAAACATGGATTTTTCCCTGTTTGAGGACATAATATAACTTTTTTTTAAAAAAAATTTCTCCACTTAAGTCTCCCTGCCCACAAAATTTGTCTTTCTAATCTATTAGAAATATGCTTTTAGACGTATGAACTAAAAGAGAAAAACAAAACAGAAAATCTGTTCTTTCATGGTTAGTTCCTAAGTGAAAAATGTACAAATACTTCATACTGCCAGTTATAATGAAAGTCTTCAACTGACCTCCTGGAGCTTCTTCTTGTGGTTTCATCTTGTCAAGGACTAGCTTCTCAGAAGCCACCTCATTTCTTCTGTCACATTCTGCCCTATTACAAACACCATATCCAGAGGAAATACCATGAAAATAGTCATGAGTCTACTGAAAAAAATCCTCATCCAAGTGCAGTAAAACCAACATAGCAGACAAACAATGAAGCATTACCTAAGTTTAACGTTTTAACTGTTCTACCTAAATCCTACTCATTTAAAATTGGTTCTTTGAACTGGAGAGAAAAGATCAAAGGAAGAGTACTCACCTATCCTCTTTCTCTTTTACCCATACATCATTAACAGTGGTGGGAAGTTCCTTGGTTTTGTGCTTTTTATTTTCTTCTGTTTCTTCCAACACCTCTGCTTCCAAATCATCAGGCTCTAAAATTATTAAAAAAAAAACAAAAAAAAAAANNNNATTTTTTTTTTTTTTTTTTTTTAAAAATCCTAAGGTTTCACTTAAGTCCTTGAGCTTTAATCATTTTATGTATTTCACAAGAACAAACAAAACAGTTTGTAGTCCCCAAACTAAAAGTTTGGCTCTGGTACCAAATAAAAAAAATAACAATAATAAATAACAAAAAAAAAAAAGTAACAGCTCCAAAGAGCTATGCATCCTAAAAACCTAAGCAACCTTGCACCAGATGTCAGCAAGATGCCCATATACAATAGTATATGTGAAAAGATCCCAGCACAATTGATGGGGAGAAACAAAAAACCCCCCACAGAAGTACTTCAGAATCCATTAGCCTTCTAGAGAGTTCTCTATAAGCACATAAAGAGTTTCTGGCATTTAACATAATAAATTGGTATTGTTACAACATGGGGCATACAAAATACTTGGACCTATTTAAAAAGTATTAAGAACAACTGCATGTTACTTATAGGAAAATACAAAGCTATAAAGGATCATTTTTTCATCATTGAATTGGAATAGATTATAATTAGAATTACTAATGAAATGACTTACCATCCAGCAGAACAGGCTTGTACTGCATCTGCGTAGGGTCAGCTCTTTGATAATCTTCTGGTACAGATGTTTCAGATTCAGCAACACCAGCTGGTACTGAAGACTTAGCTCCCGCAGTAGGAAAAGCTTTCTCTTCATTATTCTCTTTTATGATTAAGGACTGATAATCTCCTTCAATAACTTCTGCAGCATCTAACACAAAATTATTCTGTAGTTTAAACAGCGCACAATGCTTTCGCAGAGTTCAACAGTAAACTACAACTTGAGTTAGGAAAGATTTTTTTAAAAAACAAGGAAAGCACTTATATTCAGAGTAGAAAAATTAGTATGTCTTATTATAACTATTACAAAGAGAAACAGAAGTACTAAAGATACCCTTTTTGTTTTCTGTAACAGCAGGTGTTCCTGCTACAATAAAATTAGAACATGTCTACGCTTGAAATAGGTGCAAGTTGTACTGTTCTCTTGTATTTCAAAATTTACCTAAAATTTTAGCCAAACTTGGTAAAATATGATAACCAATTTCTACTTAACTCATGGGATGAAAAAAACACAATAACATATGGCTTTGAGTATTAGCTGAAAATATTTTAAAGGTTTATATAATTTAAATAAAACTGAGTCTTACTTCTTTTAAGCAAATTACCATTTTCAGTTCTATTAAAATAAACTAGTGTTTTGTTTCCACAAAGACAAACATTCTGAAACTCTACAAGCTTATTGGATCTAGCATTTATAAAGCAAAAGAAAAGAGGGAGGAGAAGACAAACCCAGCATAGTGAAACAGTAAGTGTGAAAAGGTTGTTCATCAGAAAGACAAGAAGGAGGAGCAAGCAACAGAATTTGCATCCTTAAAAGGAAACATACTGCTTAAATCTGATCCATAGATTAAGGATGAGAAGTAGAAGTTGACCTGAAAAGAATAATAGGCAAATAGCATGCTAACGTGAAGGTTATAGGACCTTTAAAATACAGTAAGTTGATGATATTCCTTTTAAAAAAAACAGACTCAATGATTATACTAATAAGCAAAATCTGAGACGTTTCAATAAAAATGAAGATCATTCCCTTCCAGCACATCTTTCCTAATGTCTTACTATTTGAGTTTCAAATGTTTTAGGGTCTTCCTATACCAATTTGTGTTAAATATTTAGAACTGAGGCAATATACAGAATTGCAAAGAATCGGTAAGGACAGAATATGCTTCTATTACTTCAAATTTGCCCTCAGTATGAAAAATCACAATACATACAGCTGTTGAAAACAATTGCCATATTTTGAAAAGTGAAAAGAAAAAGTGGAAAAAAAAAGGAAGAGAGGCAGATTCTTTTTATCTTAAAAAGAATAAGCCCTCTACAAGATCAGTTCTTACCTTAGCAGCAGTGCTTACCGTTTGTTACATCTAGTTCCTCTAGTAATTCAGTCTGAAGCTCCAACTCTGCTTCTCCCAGGATCTTCAGGACTGAATCAGTAGGGCTTTTGCCCCAGACTTTCCTGTGAGGTTCACCAATATCCAATTTAATTACTTCTCCCAGAGTTTGTCCTGTAAGGATACAATACAAATAATGTTAAGATGCTTTTGTTTAACAGTTTACTACTGTCTTGCTTTTAGTACCAAAGCTTATTAGATGACAGTTAATTTATTTGCAACTTAATGGCAGAAAGTCTTTCCAGTAAGTCAGGCACTCCAGGTGAAATAAATCGGATGGGAAGTGTTTAATACTGGCATGAGCTGACCTTAACTTCACCTGACTAGAAATTTCATCTTTACTCCTACCAACTGGCTCATATGGAAGGAAAACTAGGAAGCCTCCTGTCCTTCTACCTCTTCACATTTGTTTCTGTTATTTCTTCCTGTGATGATTAATAATGAGTGGCGACACAGGAAAAAAGAACAAAAGAGAGAGAAGTTTCTTGATCTTATGATATCATAGTCTTAAAAGTCTTATCCTATGAAGCAAGTCCATCATTCTCTCAATGGTTATTTGTGAAATTGCATTGCAATGTGAAACAGTCCCAGTAAGACGCACCGAAAGCGAGCAAAAGGTGTTCCACTCAGAAGACCGGAGAAAGCTGACAGGAAATCTGAAAGATAGTCCTGATGGAAATAAGCCCTTCTCCCCTCAAAAAACCCACCAAGCTAAAACTGATAAAGTGTATAACTTGATGAAATAAAAGTAACAGATTTAAATTGAAAAAACCCACCAATTTTATTGCTCTCTGAACAACATCATAAAAGGATTTCTAAGTTAAATAAATACATTAAATGCAAGAAGAATTTTAATTTAGTTCTATGGTAAATTGTTACTAGTGTTGAGATCTTCATTCTGTGCAAATTCCAAGTTACCCACAGGGGGTCATAGCAGTCTTTTGAAAACATTCTAATCTGTTAATCATAATTACAAATTTCATTTTTAGTTAATATTTAGTTAATATAAAAGTGCTCAAGCTTTTAGCAGCAATTTGACCTGCACTGTGCATCTCAGCCTGTCTGTGGGGCACAAGATGATTCATAAGAAAATCTGACACAGATCTCAATCAGTTTTGACAGGATGAGATTGCCTACCCTATATAATATTTCTTAGTTTTACTATAGAGATGGAATAAGCATCACCATTGCGTACTTGGATTTAAGATTTTTTCACTGTTCTCTTCACAGACAGACAAGGATTACATCTCATCTTTACTCTATTTTTTGTCTTCTCCCTGAATTTTTAGTTGCATTGCATCCTAAGAAAAACATCGATCGACTTCTGCTAGAAAACAGCATCTTTTTACTGAGTCTTCTATCGTAATTAGCCTTGAACACTATCAGAAGGAATGGAAGGAGAAGATTAAAACTGTTAAGAAGTTTGCATGTATCTTAAGTCCTTTCTATTCTTTTTTTGTTCAATTAGTGCCTATTGAAAAGATGCAGCATGAAGAAAGTAGCCATATATTCAATAAATAAATATTCAATTAGGTGACTATTTGTTGAAATCAAGGAAAATGAAACCCCTGCAAGCAGCTTAATTATTCAACCTGTGCTTTATTCTTCATAAAATGGAAAGTAAAACCACCTACTTTAGAAGTGGAAGACATAAAACTGTAACAGAGGGATAAAAGTAGAGCACAAAATCTCCAAAACAGCCAGACACTATGCACGGTAAACTGATACACTAATATCACAGTGACAGAAAAGCACTTACGGTCCGTTCCAGAGAGCGTGTCTTCCATTGATAACTGAGCTAGAGGAACTACCAACTCAGATGCCCCTGATTCCCATTTTTTGCGATCTCCTAGAAGTGGATAGTTGTCTTCTTGCTGTTCCTTACCACCTTCAGACAAAACTGATTCAGAGATATTTTTACTCTCCTTTTTCCCTTTCTCATCTTCTTGAGCTTTAAGATTTTCATTCAATCTTCTCAGTATATCTCGCTTATTCTGAAATAAGGGCCAACATATATCACTTAAAATAGTACATTTTTTAAAAGGGGAAAAAAAAAGGAAAAGTAAACAATTAGACATACTTGCATTGCAAAATCTGGCTTTTTTATTTCCTCTTCAGCTTCCTGATTAAGAGTTACATTTTCTTCCTTTAAATCCAAGAAGCATGAAAAACAACGTAGGACAGTATGTCAGAAAAATAATCTTGAGAATACTAATAGAAAAAAGTCCATTCCATTGACAACTGCAGATACATTAAGGCAGAATGTATAATACTTCTGTTTTTATGGCACTTCCCAAAGACTGAACTTCAAAGACAGCTTCAGTCTTTGAATTGTTCACTATCTGAAAGTGGTAAGCAAGAGAATCAGACTCAGTTTAAGTAGACAGGAAAATTCAGAGCACAAAATAGGTGGAGATGAAGCCAGATATGGTGTCTGCAGCAAAATGCCACCAAATTCCAACTTTAGAAATGAGTAATTCTAGAAAACAACAGGAAAGGGGCAAGGACAGAGTCAAGAAACACCTGCAAAGCGAAGCAGAAAGGAGAAGTGACAACTTCAATTATTCACTACAGCATACAGGATCCCAAGTAAGTAAAGAATAAGAAAACAGCAGTTCCTTGATATCTGAAAATACATCTGAAAACCTGCCCAGATCAAGTTGAGTGAGAACAGGCCAATGCATAATTACACTGAACTAAGCTAAACATTCCATTATGTGAAATATTTCAGAGAAATATTCTGCATTCTTCTCGATTTGTCTCAACTATGGGAGCACTGGAATTTGAGCTAAAGCACAAGACCTATTGGGCCTCCAAAAGCAGTCAAGATGAGCTTCATTCAGGATGCAAATTTACTCTCCAAAACTGTAAAATAGTAAATAGGTAATGAAATTGAAAATTGATGGTGGAAACGTAGAACTTCAAACAAAAAACCCTACCTTTACATACAAGACCAGTATTTTCAAGTTGCTTGTCCTATGCTACGTAGAAAGCCTCTTTTTTTTTTTTTTTAAGTCAGTTTTAGTCACCATCTTGTGTTATTATATGACAAGTTTATCCATATTAAAAAAAAGTGCTAGTGATTTAAATATTTGTGTGTCAGTACCTGATTTTATTTTTCTAGCTGTCATCTAACAGCTTTCAGTATAGCATATAAAACCATATTATATAAAATTTTACTGTATTCCTATAGTCATAGCTTTTGTGGTTGTACACAATATATAACTTTGCATTATACTGAAACAAAGCTAGGTAAAAAGCAAAGTTAATAGTCAAATTAATGCAGATTGTACTCAAAACTCAAAGTCTACACACATTCATGCATACGTTTAGTTTCACAAATGTTACTTGTATCAGATGGGACTATGCATGGTAGCTGAATTAAATATTTAAGTATTACAATATCAGGATCCAAGAATATAGAAAAGAAAAATAAGGAAGTCCAATACTGACTCAGACAAAAAAAAAAGATAAGATTATCAGATGCTCAACTCAAACTTTTGTTACATTCAGTGCACACTTTTAAAGTTACTGAAAACAAGAACTAAAACAAAATAGTCCTAGCATTCAAAATTCATTTTGTCACTTCCATCAGGTATCTCCTGCCTTCAAAAGGCAGATGAAAACTCTGATTAGTTGATTACTGCTTCCACTACTCATGACCACATTAATTAGAACTGAAGTTGCAGCTCAGGCTTCATAAGAAATAAGCTGTTTTGTCCAAAGTAGACTGAATTACTAGAAGTTTCAATGTATTATCTATCTCAGCAGTTTCTAAGATTAATTTTATTTAATTAAAAGCATCTAGTATCCTTAAGCATTTTCAAGTATTCTTTTTGTCTAACAAACACATTCTTCTAAAAGTGCTTTTTCAAATCCGTGTATTTGCTTTTTTCCATTTCTTTTACCTTCTAGCAAAATACCTACCACACCCACTTCCTTCAAAGCAGAAGTCATGGAGATGACTGGTGTATCAGGCTTCAGTGGAAGTTGTGGCTTAGAAAGGGATGCTCCATGCTCTTGCAGGCCATGCCCAGGACTGTGTCCTATGGCCCCCACGTGAAAAGGCACGTTAGAATTTTTTACTCCTTTCTCTATCAGCTGTATATAGTTAAAAAAAAAAAAAAAGAAAAAACAGTAAATATATAAACTAACTTAGACTAAATAAACTAAATTCTGCTGCAAGCAGAATTTAGGAAAATAGTTTTCAAGCAACCTATTTATACAGTAAGTATCTTCATTAGAGAATGGCTAGCTTTAATATTTTGAAAATTAAAAACTTCAGATTAAAAACATAACACTAAACAAAATTCAGAAAGAAGGACTACTATAACAGTGGGAAGAAATCTTCTGCAAAGTCAGTGATTGTAACTTTAAATTTAAGAACAAAAGGAAAGTTACGTATGTTTTCAGGTCATATAAATTATCACGGCAAGAACAAATAGACAAATAGACCTTTGACTTTAAATCATGATTGGGGAATAACAGATTGAATTAAGGGACAACAATATAGAAGATTCTGTTTGATGATATCTCAGTCTTCCCTCTCTTCTCCCTGGCTTCTATTTTGTTTGACCACATTTACCTAAAAATTACTTCTTTCAATAAGAAAAACTTTCCATAGCACTGGTTTGAAATCTTCTCCTGTTACTACTAGGAAAAAATAAACAATTTTTTTGTCCTACACTAGGCTTTCAAGGGGAGGAAATTTTCATCAAGTCTGTGCTATAGTATGATAAAGGTGGTGTTTTCAAGTAACTAGCTTTATACACCTCTGCTTTCAACACAAAAGTTTAAGTCTTGTTTTACAGATCAAATTGAGCATCTGCGATAGCCTTGTATAGAATTGTTAACCTGTATCCTAATTTATGACAGCTTCTTAAGCTTCCTGCATCAACAGAACTAGTTGAATTACACCTTTCTCATCAACTGCTCATTTGTTAATGATTTCACATGTTAAATGCAGCACTATCAAATAGGCTCATGTAACCTTAGAATAGGACAATAGTATCAAATTCTCACACTACTAAAGACAACTGCCAACCACACACACACAAACACACAATTTCTAATCTACAGCACACACACAAAAGAAGATTATGTCCAGTTTTTAATGTTACGGATCTTAGTAAAATACTTAGTGTAATCCTAATGATTCTTAGGTTCAACGTTATTAAATTCTTGAGCCAAATTTTTCATTCAGGTGTATCTGATATTAGGCTACTAGAGAATTCTGACCAGCAGATATCCTCCTCAGTTTCAGAAGGAGTTTCAGAAGGCAAACTAACTATCTAAGCTTGAAAAATCACATCACGAGATTTTAGTCACACAAAGACATAGCACTATGTACACTGACTGTATATAATAGATTGAATTTGCTTACATGCTCCTCCCAAGCTCTTTTCTCTCTTTCATAGGCTTCCTTTCTCTTTCGTTCCAATTGCTCCTTCAGAACTGCAGCTCGAGCATTTGCTTGGGCCTGCAATAATCAAAAAAGAACAACTCAAAATCATAACAAGCAGAGCATTTAATTCCATGGAATGTTTAAAAAAACCCCGCACCCATACACATTCTTCAATCATTTCATCTCTCTCACTTATTTTATAGACTGAAGACAGGACTCCACCAATACTCAACATTACTGCTTAACTATAACTCGTTTCCTGACTCAAAAATAGTAACAGCTCCTCAGAATTTACTTACAATTCTTGATTGGTGAGGTAACGCTTTCAATGTGCAAAGTAATCTTAAACAGAAGTCCTTTAAAATTGGAATCTCTTAAAATTAATTTTGAAGCTAAATGCATTAATCATAAAACAATAAATATTCAGTCTAAACTCTATATGAATGTAAAAAGCTCCAGTTACTGTTTCACCTCTACTTTAATTAAAGTTGGGCTTAAGGTCAGCTTGTTTTTACATTGCTCTTTGAAGATGATGAGAAAAATAAGCAAATTTTTGATAAGAGGGATACATAGAGTAAAACTCCAATTAAACATTGGATTTCTATGAATCATATTTGCTTTGTAACACCAAACTAAATATACTTCATGACAGGGAAGCATAGCCCACCTTCCAGTCTACATGTAAGCCCTGTCAGCATACATATAGGGTTTTTCCTACCTAAAATAAATAAAATGGTTATTTATAGAAATATGGTGTATTTTCTCTTCCCTTTCCATCAAAAAACTATCCTAGTTATGCCAAACTGCTTCTAGGACTAAAGCTAACCTAGAGAAAAATCTCAAAGGTAGGGATGATAAAAATCTTTTGCTCATTGACCTATGCCACAATGTATTTTAAAATTACTGAGACAAATTAGTTGAACAAAGAGCTGTGACTTCAATACAGTTAAAACATGTATGGCTACATCACCCTTAGAAAGACAGAAGCCTCTTGTAGCAGTTGAATGAATAAACTATTGATAACCAAATGAAAAGTCAAAAAACTCATGAGATGCAAAGGAAATTTTAAATAATGAATTCCAGCTACTCTCTCCTCACAATTACCTTCTGTGCTTGTATTTTTTTGCGTTTCAGCTCTGCTTCCTCACTTGATTCTTGTCCATCAGAAGAACTGCCAGCTTCATTCTGCAAAGTAAGAGTTCTCAAAGAATTATCATTAATTCATGTATTTAAAAGCTGAGTGCTAGAAGCGATTAGTGGGATCATCTAGACTGATTGCTTGACTACCAGAGGCCATAATTTTACCAGGTAACAGCTCACCCAAATGTAATGTCTGTTCAGACAAAACCACATCTTTAAGATTAGTCACCTTTTTTTCCTCTAAGATACGATGCTTTTACCAATAGGAAAATGATGGGTCTATTGCTCTTCAGGCAGTAGAACTTGAATTAACCATGTCCACTGCTGGGCTCTCCCCAGCACCCCCCATGACCACTGCATATTCTACAGGTAAGATATATGAGAAAGCTTTGACGGAATTTCAGTTTCTTCCATGTACATGCTCCAGGTATAACTGCAAGAAAGGTGAAATGGTTTGGCGGGGGAGGAAATGAAAGCAAGCAAGAATACATAGAGTCAACCTCTGAAATCTCCATTTTCAAACAAACTACTTCTTTTGATGGCCTCTGCATATTCCTACTTATGGAACAAACTGACAAAACTGAGCATAAAAAACTCGATAGGAACCTATTTTTGCCGATGACCAATTTGTGTAGACTTTTCATTTAATCAAAAATAATTTTGTAGGTTTTGTACAGCATATTTAATAAGTAGTAGAGTAGCATTACAAGTAAGTGGCAAAACAGGCAAAAGTAAAATACTTTTTTGTGAAAAGCGGGGAAAAAAAAAGAATATCATGCCCACCTTGGTTTCAGTCAGCTAAAAGGAAAAAGATGAAAAAGCACTAAAGATAGAAAAGCTTTTTAAAAAAATCTGGCAATAGGACACATTGCACTAGCAACAGATGTCTTTACTTACTTTCTACAGATTAACAACTTTATATCTACAACAAAATAAAACATTTTTTCTGAAATAGTATTCCTCTAGAGCTGAACCTCTGTGTCGAAGTTTCAGATCATGAAAAAACCTTTTAAGAGTTTTTTTTTTTTTTTTTTTTTTTAATCTCTGAACTTAGATAGCTAACGTTTTTTCTCTGGTAGGCCTGACAGTGATCCTCAAAGTAAGACTGAGCTGTTGTCTTCCACGTGCTTTGCTTTCCCTCTTTCATAATTCGTATTCATATAGTACATTTCATTTGATTGCTATACATGAACTCTTTGTAAATTATCAGCATTACATTGTTCTTTGTGTACTCATTGCATAAACTAATTCATTTTAGAGAGCACAGAAAGAACCTAGCTTCTGTGAGGCAGGTTCCCTGAATTTTGTTAATGCAAAATTTGTATCTAGGGGTCAACACTTGTAAGAATGAATGCATTCAGAGGAAGGAGAAAAAAAAAGAAAAACAAAGAAAAGTAGAGATCCACACGGTCACTTTCAGAGAATTGTCTAAAGCACTGCTTCCCATAGGGCATGGGATGCCTCCACACACCTTGCAGGTTAAATTGAAGGAATTATACAGAAGAGTAAGAAAGGTTATTTATCAGTAACTTGAAGTATTTTGAGACAGGAAGTTCACATGCAAACTCAATATGAACAAACATATGTTGCTTGAAATCAGAAACATTCCCCCCCCTTTTCATAAATATTCTCCAAGGATATTTATTCATGCTCGGCTCCCCTTTGTGATCAACGCATGGGCAGATGAGGCGGTGCCATTTACCTTTTTTCCCCCTCAAAATGTTTATTTATAGATGCAGTATTTACTCAGAAAAGCCATAGTTTCATTTTTCCGTTAAGAAGAACAATAAAAGAATACCACAGAGGTAAAGCCTGAAAGACATCTGGTCATCATGATACATAGGCTTAATGTCGCTTGCTTGTGGTGCTAAAGCAAGTTAGGAGAGAGAATAGACCCTGGGTAGTGTCTTGAAGAAAAAATTAGTTTAGGTTGACTTCTTGGAAAGATGTTTATCTATCTTCTATTTCTTTGTAGGTAGTATAGCTTCTGGGATGTTCAAAACCCTAGGTAAGTTATAGCTACTGGGAAAGGAAGCTAGGTTCCTGATATGCCTTCAGAAGCCTAATAACCTGTACAGAGAATTAATGTCACAGTCAAAATAATGGCACTTGCTGTTTCACTTCACCAAAATGAGCAGCTTTGTCCTCCAAAGAAATTTCTGGAGAGCACCTTTACTTCTACAGTTAACAATAATGGAGGTTGAGCGTTCACCCCCTAGTTTTGAGGGGTCAGTGTTACAGATGACAGAGAAACAGTGCAGTACAGCCATGACTATGCTAGCAGCATTTTAGCACTGTCCTCAATACCCTGAGGGTGCTCATGAGCTACCCTATAGTTTAGTAGGGCAGAGCATGGAGATGACTAGTCCTGTAGCAGCAGTTTTGAAGCACTTCCAAACAGCAAAGGAGAGTTACAAGTGAAACTAGCACCAAATGCAAGTAAGATAGTGTGTGCTTATGCTATATCAGTTTAACCTGCATTGGTGAGTCAGAGCCAGAAGTAATAACTGGCCTTTACAATAACTCTATCGACTCAAGAGGTCTTGACTTTCATCATGCTTTTTGAGACAAACTTACGAGAACACTCCATGTTGGTTCCATGCCAGAGGCCTCTGCTGAGTAGTTCGACTTAGCCTCTAGTTCATTTAATAAAGTTTGTATAGTGCTCTCAGGTAGAAACGTATATAACTAGCTCTGGATCACAGAGATTTCACAGGAAATATAGATGGAGCGCATATCAGGCACAGATCTCTCTCCAAGGCACTAAAGGAGTTTTGCATCTCAGTCAAGTGATTGAAATTGGCTCTCTTGTTGCATCAAGGTTACAGAAAATAAAACACTTTAGAAGTCAATAATACAAGAAAAACATTTTTTTTTAACCTAGAAGAAAGTTACAGTACTCCATTTACCTAAGATGGTGGTCAAAAGAAACTGAGTGGAATTAGGCACGCTCTGCCTTGTACGTCCACTCACTAAACATAAGGAAGGTACATGAAAGCATCCAGTATAGATATTGAATGAGGTGAGGTACAGACACACTTCAGGGTTCAAATCACAGCTCATAAGCACAATGTGAGTACATAAGCACGTAATCACTTGAAGAAACTCAAATACTCTAAGACACTTGAAGAGCATAAGATCACACAGCAGGTTAATGAAAAGAGGGAAAAAAATCTCCAGACCCTATTTACTATGAAGACTACCTCAAATGAAAAACTTTAACAAAAAAAATTAACCGCGTTCAAGCTTATCTTGGATTATATATTTAACACCTTAAGTAGTGCTGGTGCTATATTTGTTATGAAATTTGTTTTGGAAGACCCACATCTGAATAAGTGTATTAATAAACATTGAGCTCATGCTAGAAATTTCTTATTTCTAATGCTAAGAATCTCTAATTTTTAACACACCTACAGAATGTACAAAAAGAATGAATTCATAGGCATTCAGTGTGAGTATTGTCAAAAACTCAATTCTAGAGAAGTTCCTATAATCGAAAGCAAAAAAAATGTAAATGTGCTAGTGCTTGACAAGCAATTTATGTCACATTCAGATACAAACCTATCTTGTCTTGTTTTTAAGCAATCACGTTTAAAGGCACTGAATCTGCACTCTCCAATGTAAATACCAAATAGATTTTGTTTATTCTGGAAGAGATGGAAGTACTCACCATGGAACAAAATGTTAAAAAAAAAAATTTTATATAAAACTTCTGGTGAGAAAGTCTTTCTGTGGGAATAAAACAGTTCCCTCTGCCAACTTCTCAAAATTTTTAAGATGATTTCTCAAACTAACCTTTTCTCCACGAAGTTTTGCTTTAATCTGTTGACGTTCATTAAAGTTTTGTAGCCGAATCTGTCTTAATCTTGCCAAATACTCCTAAATCAAAGAAAGGAAGCAAGTTTCAATTAGGTAGAAAGTTTGCAGTATTTCTAGTTTAAAATAAGTAAGATTCCAGAAAAAGTCCAATAAAATAAGAGAAAAAACCCCACCATTGCTATCACTAAATCAGCCTCACAGACCACAGTTCTTACATGTCAACCTCCAGAAAACCCTCATCTAGTGAAAATAAAGAAAACAGAACCTAAGTTCCTCAATATTAAGCTCCCATTACACTAGATGGAATCAAGGGAGCTAAGACTGGTTATACTTGCTACAAAAGGTTTAAGATATATGGATTCACGTCTGTGTGTAAGCACATCCAAGAATCTCTCTGAGATAGACTGCTGTAAACAGCTATTATTTTCTAATTACAAAACAAAAACAAAAATTGAAAAATTCCCCCAGAACAACAACAACAAAAAAAAAAAAAAACCCCAAACCCCCCAACCTCTGGGATAGTATGCAATAGATCATTTCCTACAAATCTATGAAGCTCTTATTTTGTTACACAGACGGGCCATGCAGGAAAACTAGGCAGAGCCAAGCTCAAAATGGTACTATTTGTGTGATGAAAGTGGCAAACATGCGGCAAGCGTACCTCTTCCTCCTTGTTTCTGGATTTCCTTCCTCTTGCAGAAATGGGCCTGCCTCCATACATATCTGCCACGTTTTGCAGTGTACCCTGTTTGCCATTTAATGGGATCAAATTTAAGATGTCTGGGGCCGTACAGTTATCTGCTTTACCCAATAATAACTGTTTACTTATAAGAATCAATGATCTGCAGTTGCGCTGAAGTTAACTGATAATCCCTTTCATTTATGGGAAACATTTATCAGTAATTAAATATCCTAAGTAGCCAGAAAGGCTAGAACCTTAATAATATGGTTGTCTTTTTCCTGATCTTCTACGGCTGTGTTAGAAAGCTTAAGTTCTGACAGGCTTGAGTTTTTCTACATCTACATTATATACAAATTGTGGCATATAGCTGGCACTTGTTATTGCTGAGCCAAGGTTAAAATAAAAATGAAACTTTATGTTCTTGTATTAAGCATTATCCACCATCATGACAAATTTACTTTTTTTTTTCATCCTGTAAGTAGCAAACTCAAACACTCTTAAGATACTCATATATACTTATTACATTTTGCCTTTTACATTGAACAAGCTATGTTAAGTGACTAATGCACATGCATTTACAATGTATAATTGTGGTTAGTGTGATGTAACCAGTGTCCTAATTGTCACCAAAGAAATTCAACCTATAAAGGGAATGAAAATAGAAGTCCAAAATAAGACAGTACAAGAACCATTTAACTCAAGGTTACCTGTTTGGTTTAAAATCATACTTGAATTGGTCAGAAATGATACATAAGCATAAGCCTCTGCGGAGTAGGCTCAACTATCCTGATTTGTTAACTCAGAATCTATGCCTTAAATATGTACATTGTACATACAATAAAGATAGGAAGCATACATGTGATGGTCATATGCATCTTCTGCCTTATGAAGCATCAGGGCTTTAGCTTACAAGTATTGACTTGTAAGTCAATACTCCAGTTAAATTCCTGACAGGTAGGATCAGATCAAAAATACCTGGCTAAATATTCTTTCAAAATAGAGCTAAAAACAGTAATTAAAAAAGTAACAGCATATGTCTAAACTTCTGTGGTTTAGTCACTAGAGGGGGTCAGAGACCCAATTAAAAGAACCATCCTAGTGATAAGCAGTATAAATTCACGAGGAAGGACTTCATGAAATCTGGTTTCAACATGAGTGTTGAGTCAAAAAATAGGATAGGAATATTTTCCATATTCATCTTTTCAGAAAAAGATATTTAACTGTTTTACACATGTTCCTGAGCTTTACAAAAGCCAAATGGCACTTTAAGACTTTACCTCATCATTTTCCACGCTAGCATTCAGATTAGTTGTAGGCTTTCTCAACAAACTGATGGTGATTATATTAATGTTCTTAAACAAGAACGGAGCTGGAAGCAAGGGTTCTAAGAATGCGTATCACTGCACATTATTAACATTTAACATTTTACTCATCTACCTAAATGAACACATATTAAGATTCAAAATAACCAGGACTCAAGGTTTTGCAATTCTATGCAGCTATAGTGAAATAGCAAATTGGGTCAGAGGCAGCTATCTTAAACGGATGGCTGAAAATACCATTGGCTCAACTACTGAGTCAAACTTCAGATTGTCACTTGAGAATTAAAATTGGTATCTACTATATTTAACTAATGTTTGGTAAGGCAGAGTGAATCATTTGACTTAATCCCAAGTCTTTATACTATTAAAAGCTATATATTAGTTGACCATTCCTACTAATTTTTCCTCTTAGATCAGTGATGGGAAAATCATCCAGGCCATGGTATAAGAAAACTACTGCCCCAGCTACTCACATTGTTTTCCTGCACAAATAGAAGGAAGCTGCTGAGGGCTTCTGCTATCAAAGGCAAATTTGCCATATAAATAAATTTGGAATCCTGATTTAGAATGACTATGTCTTAAGAATCTGGAAATTATCTTTATGATTGTTCAGTAACCTCCCCATTTTATTACATCAGGAATTAAGTACAAAACATTTGGGCTCAGCTGAATACCTTAGCGGCAGGCAGAAACCTGGGAAATGGAATACTTCGGATATTTTGCACTAAGCTGATCTCATACACCTCTATTAATGCCAATAAAGTCAAGAACAAAATGGATGCAGGCACTCCTAAGAACTTATCTATGAAGACACAGTCTTGTCAAAACAGGAATCTTTCATTTCATGAAAATGATTTACTGGTCTTGGATGTTTTAAAACAGAAATACTGTTTTTAAGTAATAAATTCATGCTTTAAAATGAATACGCTAATTTAAGGAAACTTCACCAGCAAGGCAGTGAATTAAAGAACTTCAAAATTGCTTCAGGTAACTGAAGTAATCCTTGAAACAAAGTTGGCTTTAGGTCATGATTTGACACTCAGATAACTACAGATATGCTGCTATAAAGCTGCAATTCCTATTTTCTAACTGTGCTGCTAGCATAGTTGGTTTCATTTAGTCAGCAGAAAAAAAAATACTGTGACTTGCTTGTAAGCACATAGTGTGAAAAAGCAAAATTCTCCATATTTTGGAAATACATAGTTCAACCACACAAGTCCCAGTCATTTTGAAGACTTGCACTGTGAAACGGATTTCCTAAAGGAACATTAATTTTAGAACTGTAAGCATAAAGACACTATTGAACACTATTGAATAATTTCAACCTCTAAAGAATAAAAACTTTAGAAATATCGACTTTGTCAAAGATAGATGTGTCTTTACGATATTTTGTTAAAGTATTTTTTGTAAAATGCACTATTGTAGCTGAGCTATCAACTTCCCAAACTTCATTTTAAGTTCCAATCACTGAACATAAAGTTTAATTTTAACTAAAATTTTAAAGCTAGCAACCAAAACTGGAAACTGATATTTAGACAGCTTTTATGGCTAGGATGCCTTTTTAAAGATTCATAAAGCATGCTGGAACAGTAATATACATAGGAAGACCAGATTCCATACCATGTGTCCCTCAGCTCGAGCTTTGTTTTGCATGGCTTCTCTCTTCCGTTGCCAGAATTCTTCAACTTGCTTTTCTCTTTCTGCAGCTACCCATCCTTTCTGCCTGAGTAATTGCAACATATACCAAGCTGAAAGTCTCTGAATATGACACTCAAAAGAAATAAACAAAGAAAAAAAATACTGCATTTACACATTAACTGGGACACAAAGAAAAAACAGCTTTCTGTGAATAGTGTTTCTTTTAAAAAAAACGCCTTTTATCTGACACAAGTCAAGACTTTCACAAAATGTCAGAAAGTAAGATGAACTAGGTTAAAAGAACAACTAAAAAAAAAATTCAAAACACCCTATTGTCCTTCTACATCCTGGTCATCAAAACAAAAATCCAAGCAAAACAATCTTAGTTCAGTCATTTCTGAAATACCTCAGCTTGTTCCATTACTGCCAAAGCTTGTGAAAAAGGACATAGTCCTTCAAGATTTTCCTTCAAAGATGGGCAAGAACTCATTGCATGAGCCAGTCAGTAAAATCAATACTGCAGAAGTCTTTCAGGTCTAACCCACACTTGGAATAAGAGCTTCTACTCCTTGGATAAGCACAGTGCTAATATTCTGCGGATGTAGAGGAACTGCTTTTGTGTGTGTGTCGGGGGGATTTATGTATGAAAAGAATTTTCTCTACTGCAGAACTGGCCAGAACAGGATGCTTTTTTGTATGCTCTACCCAAACTGGTACCTGACCTGGGGCGGATAACAAAGCTATGTTCAAGTACTATTAACTGAGCACCTGGCAAGCCTCCTTGTAAATATGATCATTCTGTAGGGGATCAGTTTCTGACTAACTAGTTAGAAGCAGACTTACAGGAAAACTCTCCACAAAAGAAGCTGCAGACTGGTGATAGAGATTCTAATAGAATGAAGAGGAAATCCCCTTTCCCTGGCTCCTTAGCCTCTTCTGACTGAAAAGTAATGGGGGTCCAGCAACAGGCTGGAAGAAATTGGAATAAGCTGATAAGAATATCTCATCAGGCTAAAACAGTTAAGGAAGAATCATTCTGCAATACAGGAGATACTGCTGGTAAGTCACAAATGAATTAATACACTAATTAAACATCCTTGCACCTTTCTCTTAATGAATTACAGCAAATGGAAACACAGTTTCATTTTCTTATTGTTGGAGAAAGTCAGAGATCAAAGTACTTTGATACAATAGAGCAAATTCTGTAGCTGCTCTGAAAACAAGACAGTCCACAAAAAAACTCTTGCTTATCTTTGCATACATATATTATTTGACTTGCTACAAGATTTTGACTTCCCGTTCATTACATATTAACTCACTGAGTGTACAATGAAACCTGTCCAAACATCTCTAATACAGGCAAAGCTCAGCTTACAGTATTGGAGGAGAGGTGTTTTCGAAGCAGAAAACTATCTGCCTCAAACCAAGTCCTCAGCAAATACTTATGCCAACTGAATTTATTCATCATTTATTCAACATCTATTCAACAAAATGAATCATTTGGCTTTAAAAGCATTTCAGCTAGTTTTCTTCTGGACTACATTTCTGTCCAAGAGACAATTTTTAAAGATTGCTGAAGATATATTTAGTTTTATGTTAGATGTGGCAATATAATCTGGAAGAGCATAACTTGAGAATTTCTCAGCTTCTTTAACACATACTTTAAATTATCTGTCTTTAAGAAAGTCCCATTTAAGTTGTTTTAGCTAAACATCCTGATGACATATCTTTACATTTCACCTTCAACCGAATCAATAAAACACAGAAGAGAAATACTATTATGTTGGCTATGATAATAGAATTATCTCTAGATAATAACATACAAATATTTAATGTATTTTAAATACTAAAAATACTGCACCTCAATTAGAAAAAAAATCTCTATTTGTTTTAAAACTTCTACCTGGTATTTTCTTTGAGTGCTTTTGGGTTTGAGGATTTCAGAAATATTAAATCATTATTTCATCTTCATTTACATTTTACTGATAATTTTCAGACCTCTATGATATTTCCTCTCCATTTTAATATATTAAAAACATTTTACTTGGTTGTAGCCCAAGAGCACTTAAAATTGTCAAATGTGAGAGGCAAACAATGTTTCCTAATGTAGACATGGTTTGGGGATGATGGCACTGTGTGTAGAGTTGAGAATAAGCACAGGCGAAAGTAAAAACATCTATGTCAGCTGGAAAAACATTTTCCAGTACTGGGGTATATCAGAAAGAATTTTAATGAGCTCACAATGGCCCAGATTGTTGAAAATAGTGTATATATTTACATATGCTAATGAAAAGCATATGGTAATATATGAAAAGATAATATATACATATATATATTCTGCAAACGTACACGTGCACACACACACACTATATGTATATATAAATACACACATATATAGTGTGTGTATATATATATATATATATAGTATATAAATAAATAAAACACTGAATAAAATTTAATTTAGAAGAACAACGTTTTCTCAGATCATTTCCTTTTCCTCTCATTACCTCCAATTATCTTTCCATCCAAGGAATGTATTTTTGGATCTGCAGAAGTTTAGATAATGCATGAGAAAGTTTTGGCCCTCTGAAAAGCTTAGTCAGTGTGCAATGCTCAAGTACTGACTTACTAAAAAGGACATTTCACCATTTACTGTTCTCTAGTGCAGACACAGTCCTTGGGACAACATTAACAGATTTGAAGGGAAGTAAAGCAGTTTTAGAAAAAAAAAAAAATCTCGGAAGAGAAATTATTAAAAAATAATGCTGGTTTGTATATGAAATGTATACATACTTTATAGTAATTGCCAAGAATAATCATCCTAGAACCAGAAGCTGCACACCACTATAATATCTGATATTCACAGCTTTTGAAGAAAGCTCCTAAATATTTTCCACAGACCAATAAATAGGAGAACTAAAAAGTCTGCAGCAACATACAGCAGAGCCTTCTAAATGTTCTCTGCTAGACTCAAACACTTAAGATGGCAAGAAGACAATCAGAATGAGATGAGAAGTGGAGGAAGCATCTTGGGCAGTAACACAAGAAGTAGAACTATGAAAAAAGAAAAGGAGGCTTGTAGTGTTATCTAAACTGTAACTGCATTAAACTAAGAATTTTGGCCAAAATCTAGCCCAGTTACAGTTGTTAGTAATTCATTTTTTCTACTGACTGGGAAGCCAGGGTATCCATTGGTTCTAAAAGAACTGTGGTCTGTGAGGGACCAACACACAAACAGACAGCACGGTACCAATGGATAAAAGTGGTTTTGAGACATCTCAAACTACTAAATGAAACAAGACATAAAACAGAAGTCTAACACGTAGGGACAAATTTATGGATTATCATAGTCCAACCTGTTTGCATTGGCTTGTTTAGACACCTCCTTCAATCTTTTCATTTTTTTCCTAATTGCATCAGCATCAGGTAAATGGTGATGACCTGCAGGCCCCTTAGGAACTCCTGGACGTACTCCAGGTGGAATTCCTCTGTAGATAAATACGTACAGTAACTTTCATTACTTTCATCTAAAGTAGACCACATGCAACTTCTTAAGGGAAGGCAGCCATACCTTTCAACAGCTTCTTGGCCTTGTACACCTGCCCTCCATTTGGCTTCCCTCTCTTCAGCTACTTTAATGTTTTCCTTTTGTTGTTGCATCTGATCAAAAATAGCATGATAGTGTTCATATTGTCCTCTAGAAGACACAGGAAAAGGACCAGCACCACCTCCACCACCAAAATACGGTGCCTGGAAATCAGAAGGGTTAGAATGGGAATCTTAAACACTGGTCTTAATGAGTCCTTCCAATTTCCATCTCCCCAGTAGAATAAAAGCATTACTGTGTTCTGCAACAATTCTGATTTGGTACTAGTGCTTTTACTTCTGGCACGTTCCTGTTTTAATACACCAAAACAAAATTGAAAAATTAAAAATGTACTTTTCAATTAGCACTCCAAAACAAAAAAGCATTTACCTCCCTCTGATAATAGTTTAATTGTACATGTGACAGCCATCATATATTTTGAAAGTCATTGGTAAAGATTCCATTGAAGCGTAACCAGAGATAGCTCACACTTCAGCATAAAAGCTAAAAGTGATACAGTGCTAACTTAAGTATCAATGAGTAACTTGTATCCAAACAGCCATTTTTAAATAAAGTTGGAAACAGTTAAGCACACTTTAAGGTTGCTGAATGGCATTAAATTGTTATTCCAAGTGCAGATTTATTCGAGAATCCCAATTTTACCAACCTAAAATTGGGTTGCATCACCAGAATTGAGAAGCTTCCCATCTAAAGCTCAGATCAGAGCAACATTTACTGCAAGTTACTCCTTTACTGAAAACAATTCTTTCATTCTCATTGAATTGAAACCACTGGAGAATTTCCATGTGAAAATAAAATAAAAAAAAAAAAAGATGTTGCAAGCAGTTGCGAATAGTAATAGCCAAGGATGGATGCAGAAAACGTGAAATTGGCAAAACAAGGTTAAGGTTGTCAGCACATGCATAAAGTGTTCATTTTATACCTGTGGCAGTGGTCAAACAGCCCATGATAGTGAATCTATAGAATTGATTTTAATGATAGTGTAGATGTTCTTTCCAGAGTGGTCTGAAGTATTCTACATACATTCAAATAGTCAGCGTAGATCTGACAGGTTTAAGGTTGCCCACTTAAAACAAGCGTTCTTGAATAGATTATACTGACAAGGGAATTTAGTTCACATCTGAAGAGTCTCAATTGCTCAACATCCATCAATAACTCCTCTTTAATCCATATGACAGAATGCTGACAGCAAGATTTATCCAGGCATTCAAATAAATACGCTAGCAAGCTATTCCTCTAGGTAAAAATAATTTACTACAGAAGCCTACATTTTCTACAAATTAAATGCAAAGCACTGCTTTAGACACTATTCAATGATTCACCTGTAATTGTTAGAGCTCAGTTTTCAAAAGGATTATCTAACAAAATAGTATGATCAATCTCTAGACAAATGGTCTGGAACAGATGCTCAGTCTGCAGAACAGTTAGAGCCCCAGCTAGAACCACAAACCTCTGGTCAACTCCTTACCATCTTCTTTCCCCATTTCCCTTCAGAAACAGGTGCCAGCATTCAGTCTCCCAAAAGGAAGACAGGAAAAGAAAAATAATGCAGTATGTTACCCTTGTATGCTTTCATACGAGGCTATGCAGCCTGCGTTAACAGAAAGTTCGAACACGGCTTTCTAAGCTAATAGCATTGTCAAGAAGTCACTGGATGCCCCATTTTCATGCAGGAGAAAAGAAACTGAAATTTAAATCAAGAATACTATGACGATACACGGAAACCTAGATTGACAATAACCTACTAGTCTGCAGTAAAATTTGTACAAAGCTACCTTGAGAAGAAATCTAAAACATCTTTAAAGCATAAGTTTGCCATGATATTTTACACAAGTGATAACACTTGTGAAACATTCATGAAAACACACACAGTCATCAAACCTGAATTTCCCGTGGTGACTGAAAAGATAATTGCACATTTAGCTACAACAGAACTTCGTCTATGTTTGCAGTGTCTGGTGTTCTGCAATGAAACTCTCTAATATTAATTAGAAGCACGATTGTTTTCAGGGACACATGCAACTGATTCAAATCTACTGGTACTGGTACGTCCTGTTATACAGAAGCTTGTGCTGTATCTGGCAAAATTGACTTAAGAGACATACAGAAACCAAAAGATTTCTTTTGATTATCCATTCAATTAGTACCTTCTCTTAAAGTCTGGCATTTTAAAGTTTGTTTTTATGTTTAAGCTTTATCTATATGATATGGCATGCATCCAAAGATGATTTTATTTTGAAAGCACATAGATAATTGGCAAATAGCTACTGAAATCTGTCTGTATACCTATGTTTTCTTCATATTCTTGTTGTACGTGGAACAGAAAACAAAACCTCTACTCTTCATTCAGAGCCTGTTCACAATAACTCTGGTGAACATATTTAAGTCAAGTATTTGTAAGACTCGTTAAAACACAGCAATTTGTGGTAGTAATCCAATTTATACTGTCAGATAGATTTGCACTATGACAATACTCAATTCTGCACTGGCTCTGTCTTATGAAAGTAGAAGATGTTAATATTCAAGTATCTTCATGAGACTGACTAGTTCCAGAATAGTTATGCTTCCATGAAACTGATACACACAAAGAGGCAAGTTGAAACTGTCACAGGAATCAGATTGAATTACGTAATTCAATCCTGCAAAATATGAATAGCTAAATTTACTACTTTCAGGGGAAAAAAAAGAGAAAAGAAAAAACACAAAAACCCAGCACATTTAAAATTTACTCATGACTTTTTTTCCCCATGACAGCCAACTTTTCTATATATACTGACTTTGTCATTTATGCTGGCAAAAAACAAAGAATGCTTAGAAGCATGTTTTAAATACTGGGCAAACAATCCATTATCATAATATGAGAATCTGGAAAATATTTCAACAAAAAAATTCAAAAACAATCTTGAATGTGAAAGAAATTGTTCATGCATAGATTCAGCACAGGAAAAGTAGCAAAAGCAAGAGTAGGAAAAAAAAAAGAAGGGGGAAAATGAAGACCCGGCAAAAAAAGAAGAGGGGGAAAAAAAAAAGAGAGATACTGAAACTTAATAAGTATTAAAAACAAAAATTGCATATGATCTCCAAGAAGCCAGAGAAGAAGGGAAGATAGCCTATTACACATTCTCTCTTAAGTCATCCATAGTTTCATGTTGGGCAGCTCCAAGAGCTGACCTCCAAGAGCTGATCTTTTTGAAAAGAGAAGACCAGGCCAGATAATCAATGGTGGGGAAGGTGTGGGGAAGGGAAACAGGCTACACCACAATTCTGCATCTGCTGCCAACCTTAACATCAACAGTTCCACCTGAACCAAGCACATTCCTCCATCCTTGTTCCCTGGCTCTGTTTACTCGTTCCATCTGAAGGAGAAAACAATACAGGAAAATACAATTCAAGAAAAGTAAAATGCATTTTAAACATATTTTACCCCTTCTTTTTCCAATCTTCTCACTTGTTCTGCCTTCAGTAAACTGGTATGCAATTTATTTATTAAAATAAAATTAAACAAGTTTAGTAGCTGAGAAATTGAACTATTCTATATTCCTAGGCAACACATAACTCAATACACACCAAAATATTTCATTAAAGTTACTACAGGTAGAAGAAAAAAGGCTGAAGTATCTTGTCTACCTGATCTCGTTGGCGTTTTTCAGGCAATTCTAACCTTTTCTTTTTTGCAGCTTCCTGGAAAATAAGCATATAATTTGGTATTTATTACTAAGCCATTATTCTTTTAAGTCTCTGTCAAAATTGGTTAGTGCTCTGATGGTGGAGGTATGTCCATAAAAACAAAAAGTAGGCAGTGGAAAAAAGAAATGAGGAAAAGTTTGAAGATTTGATTTTGTTATTCTCATTCTGGACTTAGCTTTTGCGTAGTAAATTAACAGATGATTTCATTGTACCTCAAACATTTTTCTCCTTTCTTCTGGATTCATTTTCTTCACTGGAGTTGGAAAGGCCTGGATAAAAGATGAAATTTCAGATTAGACAGCATGATGCCAGGAAGAGAAGAAAAATTCTTATCAAAGAGATTCTTAAACCCACAACATAATACGTGTAAAACCGGGCTGACAATATTATTCAGAAGTTTTTAAATTAAAAAAACTCCTAAGATCTAGGGTAAATTCTACTGTACTGTTCATCCTCTATTAAGATCTCCCTCCTGAAAGCTGAAGGCAGTAATTTTTAAGTCAGTTTTGTTTTAATTTCTCTTTTCTGACAATGCCATTCCATATTATCTGTTGATACTACTTCTAAGGTCTCCAGATATTAAACTTTTTTGGAAAACAGATTTACTAGCTTATCCTGAGGCTCTTTCTGTAGGTAATATTACCCAAGTTCTTGTTACCTACAGAAGAGGTGAATGAAACCAATATCAAACTTCTAGTAAAGAAGCAGCGATACACAGTAAGCTATACATTTATTCTAATCTCCTCCTTTAACAGGTGATGGTTACTATGAAAGCTTATTTATTCTAACTATAGAACACATATTTACAGATTCATTTTTTTTAAACAAACTGAAAATCCCATCAGATTAGTACTTTAAATCAAATACTTCAATAAATAGAAGCCTTTAGAAACTTAAGCCAGTGTAGCTCAACTACAGTGAGCTAAAACCCGTAAAACAGAGGATGTTAGTTTCATATGTTCCTTTGAAAAGTTAGTTTATGGTTGCAAGATCAGACTATCCTGAAGTGTCAGCAAAGAGAAGAGGATTTATATTACACTGTAGTCATTTTTTCTGTGCTACAACTTATCACTAGGTACAATACCCACAAAGAACATACTCGAGTAAAGAATATATCTTGACTCATTCCAGCAAGAGGAATTTTCTCTGTATCCACCCTGTCACAGCAAGGGCTTTGGGTCTGTATGTAAGTTGGGTTGGTTTGAGGTTGGCTAGGCAAACTGAGCAGCAGCAGACTAGCAAATGATTGTGCAACCAAACCTTAAAACAGAAAAAAACCCTCATGATCTCAAAAAGACACACAGTCGTTTGTGTATTTCCTCTCCATTGCTCTTTTTTTTTTAAAAAAAATGTGTACTTTACGGAAAACAAGGCTTGTGTGTGTTGACAATTACCCCTAAACCTCCAGTAACTTTTGAACCTGAAGGATAATTTATATAAAAAACTTGATAGGTGTATAGACGTATCAAGGTGTATAGATATATCAATATTATGTTCTCAGAAGTGTCATGGGGAGAAGGGGGGAAGAGATTACTCATTCAGAAGAAAATTTGAATTAGTTCTCCTCCTGAGAGTGGAAAAAAGCTGAAGTATGGGTTTCCTGCTAATTGCTTGGTCCATAGCATATGAATGCAGTTCAGACCTAGCTATATCCAGTAAGGAATCTTGGCCATGAAGTAATTGAACAAATCAAAATGGAGAAATAGGATATTTTTAATGTAATAGGGTATGTAGAGAAAGGTGACTGGAGAAAAAGATTAGAAGTATTGTATGAAGGAATGCAGAAAATCATTTTTTTATTAGCTCATTGAATAAAGTCTGCAAAACTCCTCATCTGATTATACAATTTCTCTGGCTGACAAAATGCTTAGAAAATAATCCAAAAAAAAGTTTTCTAAGGTTTAAATTTAGAAGTTATTTGTGAATGAATAAGAAAGATTCAAAGACTATCTAAGGACATGATCACAGACTTTGAGTATTTCTAAGAATGATAAACACCAACAGAGAAGCTGAAAACAAGCATTTAAACTATTTATTTTTGCATGTGTCCATATAAAAGATATTTTGAAGAGAAATTCATAGTATTCTAATAGGTACAAAGCAGCTCAATTTAAATTACTTAGGTTCTTACCTGCCCACATTTAATCAGTGGCTTCTTCTCATGAATCTTTTTAGGTGCATCACCAGTTTTCTTGCTCATTAAAGGCACTCTGTATTTTGCAGCAGGTTTGGTAATTTTCTGAGCTGGTGCAACTGAAGCCAAGCTTTGTCCATGAGCTGGTCTTTTTGCTAAACAAGAGAAGACTCTTGTACAAGCGTATCCAGGCCTGCCAATGCACTACATCTCCCTTTTTCCAGTTTTTGAAGAAAGCAGGGCTGGAGAATGGGTGAACTGCTGAGAGGACAGTGAGCAGGTAGTGCAATATATCCAGTTGTCCAAAACAACTTTCCTAAATTTCTTATTTGATAAGAAACAGAAAAACACAATCCCTGACCTTTTCACTTCGATCACTTCACTTTAACCTGAAGAACTGGAACTTCTTATTCCATTTGTCACGGACACATGGAAAAGCTTCACAAATGGAATTCAGAGACAAATCTCCACTAATAACTCAGGACTGCAACCTGCAACACTCAGGTCAGCAAAAGAAGAACTCTAACAGAGCTAGTGCTTCATTGGCCTTTGGAAATACCATTCCCCTGTAAAGTTCCTGAAAATATGCCAGTATCCACGGTGAATTTGATTCTGTGCTAGCAGGGCTCTTTCACTACCGAATAGCAGTGAAATACTTGACATAAGACAATCAAAAAAACAAGGAAATAAAATAGTTTGAGGGGAAGAATTTTGGGGCAGGGAAGTGGGGAGGAAGAAAACTAACCAATATAGGAAAATGAATTAAAACCAGATCACCTTGCAAAACTGAACTACAATCTGATTTGCTAGCAGTAGTAGAAATTCTACTGCTCTGGGCTGAAGTCAGGACTTGATCTTGGAATCACTAACAAAATACTCCAAATTTTAAAAGAAATGGTATTTCTCATTAATCATTTGCCATTAATAAGGCTAACCTCCTTCTACAACAACAAAATATGGATGATTTCCAGTATTTTGAGTCTTCACTATCTCTTCAAATTTTGTAAGCCTAACATACTGCAAGAGTAAAAAGTACATCTAGAAGTGTTACAGGTCCATAGTTCATATTTGTATGATTCACAGGTTACATACATCCACCTCTCCAGGAAAAGAGAGTATTACTTCCCCCTGTTTTCTGCTGAAATTTCTAGAATCAGGTATTAAAACAAAACAAAAACAAAAATCAAAAAACAAAAAAGACACACACCACAACCAAAAAGAACAATTCTACATTTCTACAATACTATCTTGCCAAAGCTGAAAATAAAAGTATTTTTACACACTTAGTTACCTGGTGCAGCATGTGGTCCCAACTTTTGGAACATTTTGTGACTGAATTCTTCTGCAATAAGCTAAACAAAAAGTTGAATTATTAGAAAACAATATTTATGTCTGAAGCTAAAAAGGAGAACTCCTTTTCAGAAAAATATATATATAATTTTAATTGCATCTACCATAATCTAAATTTAAATGAATACTTAACTCTGGTATTCATTCAATTTATTATTACTAAAATTAATATGAAGTCAGGTTCAATATTTTCAAACATTCCCGGCAGAACTACCCATATTACTTTAAAAAAATGATTTAGTCTAACTTTTGGGCAAACTGGCACTTGCTACCGCATTTATGAACTGGCTAGTCACAGTTGCAAGAAAACTAATGTGAACATCAACATGGTTTTTTGCACAGTTTATTTTAGATTTCTGCATAGTTTTCAAACTTTATCTCAGTTTCTCAGATAGCCTTGCCTCAATAAAAAAAAAAATCCTTCAGAGCTGTTTGGGGATTTTTGTTTACCTATTCTTTTCAAGATGGGAAGATGACTGTACATATGGATTTCTATAAACAACATATACGGAGTTCTGTAAGACATTAAGTACAATAAAATTGTGAAATATCTTTATTGAAGTCAGGTACAACAATGCAAGGCTTGTCATGTTCTAACACTCTTCACTAGGCTTTTGTTTACGGCCAGTGTTCACAGCTTGCAAGATAAGGAACAAGAGTGACTTTTAGCTGACCTGGCACAGTGTTCTCATGTTCTAACTTCCTGCTCTCAGACTCTTTGCCAAATCCGAGTGCATCAACTAGTCCTACCAATACAGAACATTCAAAGGAGGTCAACAGCAAAAGAATTTGTATGATGGTACAAGTTACATGCAAACAGATAATGGCTCTAACACAAGCCATCTTTCAAGCCCGAGAGCATGCCAGAAATGCATTCAGTGTTCTGACAATGACTGCTACCAATGCTGACTGGTTCATCAGAAAACCTCAAAGTTTTAAGGAACAGTTTTTATAGAACCTTGTACCATTCAGATGATTTTGCTTTGCTTAGAGATTACCAGCCAGCTACAATAGATGTCTGGGAAGTGTAAAAAAGCAAACAAACAAACAAACAAACCAAAAAAAAAGAAAACAAAGACTACCTAACCCCCTCCCTGCAAAAATTTCTAGCCCCGACACCTCCCCCAAAATCCCAACATCTTAAACCAAACCTCCAAAATCCCCACGCCCCAGAACGCCCCAACATCCAAAAAAATTCAAAAAGAAATCAACCACCAAAACAAAAAAACTCCAACCCTCAAAACACCAAAAAAATCCCACAACCTCCTCCAAACCCTACCCCACACCNAAAAAAAAAAAAAAAAAACAACACTAAGAGAACAAAAGTGCAGAGCCTAAAATTGCACACAATGATGGAGACAAACTTTTTAACCTGTATAATCTGTCATCAAAAGCAAGAAGTCACATATGAGAACTGTCTCCTACTACTGGTATTTTAATGGCCTTAACGCTTTTTCGTTGGTGATCTGTGAGTGGAAGAACTGAAGTGCCATGTTCCAATAATAAGATCTTAGGCACATTTCAAGGCTTTTCCCCCTTTCCAAAGCTCTGTACTCTTTACTGTAACTTATGAACTACAAAAATTAAAAATTCATATAACTCTGGTAGACTGATCTCCAGTCAGTTAAGAACAGGATTTCGGCAATAGTTGAGCCATGTTGATGATGACAAATACCTAAGGAAGCTCTCTGAAGTTCAGATTAAAGCAAGTCGAGCACAGTATTAGTCATGGGTGAAACTGAAAGAAAACAGGCATTACAGTTATGTCACAGAAAGACCACCTTCACCTGAATATGTTTGTACCCATGATTAATACAGTCTGTAAAAGATGCTTTCTATTTTTTTCTTTAAATTAGACAGCATCATTTTAAGCTGAATATGTCAGTGAATCAGTTGGAAAAGTTTTGTTCAAGTATTTGTATTCAACTGAGGAGAAAATAATATTATCATCTGGTAGTAGTTTACTATTAATTAGTAGTTTATCATAATAATTATTAGTAAAGTCTGAATAACTACAAATAAAAATATCATATCCATTTAAGCTGCTGGAAATAAGAATCTGATCAAAAGATTACTATGGTAAAGGTTAGGACAATGACCTTAGTTGTAAAGGCATCTTAATCTTACCTTTCAACAGAACTTAACTCACAGATAAAGAATTTTAGGAGAGAAAGGTTCGTATATAATCAGAATTTCAACTATATATGGAAGATCTTCAATTAATATCAGTTCAACCTATAGTCCACTAGAATCTTTATACTTAAGTTCTCCTTTTGCATTCATTTTCCACGTCCTTTCTCTGTTTACTTACCTCTTAACTCCAGTACTATTCTCCACTTGTTATTCTTGCCCTCTTTTCAACTAGATTGATATTAAAATGACATCAATAGATGTCAACAGATGCAACATGGAATACTGAGCAACTTCTTCTAGCTTGTATACAAGGAGGTGCATTTAAGCATCAAGAAATGTAGCTATTAGTTTACTTAGTAATATTTCACAGGACAAACTTGCAGGCCATTGCAAATTAGGAACAGAATAACAGATTGAAGAAATAACACTAAAGAAGTGATGCTGAAGTCATCCTCAGTGCTGTTTTATGCAACAATGCGTATCTAAACAAATCAACATCTGACTCATAATTCCTCACTAAATAGAAATACAAAACAGTGCTCCTGAGAAAAAAAGAAAATGCCAATTTAAATTTGTTTGTGAGACTACCAACTACTTAAGCAATTTGAAATTGTTTTGTAGTTCGTTTTATCAGTAAATTTAGCAAAATCAAAATAACATTCTTTTTCCTCAACAGAAAAAGCCTGTAAAAAAAGCTGTAGGAAACACTATTACTCCAATTTTATGTTGTATATTAACATTAGAATAAAAAAAAAGAGAAGTCCTATGATGTTTCCAGGTAAAATTAGAATTAAAACCATCTCCGTACCTGTGGTGTGAGAAATTTTTCAACACGTTTGGCTATAAAGTTTTTCTCCAATATGGAGTTGACTGATGGTCTATCCCTAGGATTCATTTTAAATAACTGAGAGAGTAGATTACGTAGATCATAGGAATAATGCATAGAAACAGGAGGAAAAGATCCAGAGATTATCTTCAGTACCAAGTTTTTCATGTTACCAGCTTCAAACTGTATCACAAGAAAGAAAACAGTTGTTACATATTACTGCGTACCCACAAATAAGGTTGCATACAATGGTGAGGGGAAAAAAAGGACTTTCTTTGCCTCAACACAGCAAAACAAATTTTCAAGACCATCAGTTGAAAAATAACCTGCTGCCTATTGATAGCCTCACTCAATCGACAGTGTTATGCTATTGATATCTAAAACTTAAATTCTGAAAGCAATATGCTGTCTTTGCTAACAAGTAATTATCACCTTTCAGATCTAGACTGACAGGCATATGTTACTACACATAGTTAAGGATAAAATATTATGAAGTAATATACATACTTGATCTGCTCTCTCCGCTTCCCTGAAACAATCAACCATCAGGTGCTTTCTGTACTTTTTTGTGAAGTTACTTTTCAAATAGCATTCACATTCATTCTGTGTCAAATCCAAACGAATGCTTAGATTTCAACATAAGCTCAGGGAGCAGAGAGCCATTCTAATTCCTTTGTCCAATAAAAACCCGGCACTTACCAACCAACTCAAGAAAACAACTTATTGCCGTCAACTCTGAGAGGCAACAAATACTGTTGCTGCAGAGAAGACCCAGCAACAAGAAATCACAAAAACTATCATGAAATCTTCAATGTTTTTTCTGATGTCTATATCATAATAATCTTCATTTTAATAAAAAGGAATTATTTTTATTTATTTTAAAAAGACAGGTTTGTTCCCTCCCTTCATAAATCTTACTTTTAAGTCTCAAACAAGAAGAGATAGAAAATGTTTTTTCTTCCCTTCATAACTGGAAAGTGGATGACAAATAAAGAGGTATTTTTCAAATTGGTAAAATAAAAAGACTGTCAATTGTTTCACTTGGGAATTTATTTAAAGAACTGTATCTGTTCTAAACAAAGAAATACACTAATCCGTCCGCACAAAACTGGCAGCCTGAATTCAGGCCTTCTCAGTAAAAAACGAAAAGGTCACTTTTTTTTGAAAGAATGAAATATTATGGATACTATCTTTTGTTACTGTATCTAACACTTCTGTAGCTAACGCACAATTCACAGAAAACAAAAAGAAAAACTGGCACAAAGATTTCTGCAGAGACTGGCATGAACAGATGATTAATCTTTACCTATATTGCCCAGCATTTAAGCATTGAACATAATTCTAAACAGTCAGCATGAAATTCTTCCATCAACTGAAAATATAAATGTTTGTATAATGATAATGAAGAAAAAATGCTGTGCTTGAAGTCATTATTCTTTTAACAAAACAATGAGTTTCTACTCACCGCATGTTTAAGTGTGCACATCTCATACAGAACACAACCAAGGGCCCAGATATCACTAAATCAAAGAACACAGACTTTAAGAATTAGTTCTAGGTGTGACACTGCCAAAAAAAAACTTATTAATCAAGTACCGTAGAACTGAAAAGGGAAAGAAAAAGTTGCATTTTGAGTATGTACAAGCTCCCTCTAATTTACTCCCTTCCCTCCAGAAAACCCCACCACAAGAAAAAAAAGAGACTCTACCAATAAAAAACAGGGCCAAATCAAAAACCAGATGGGATTATTTTAGCTCCACATTTTATTTAGGGCTTTTCATCTGCACCACTCAAAACAGAAAAATTGGACAAACTAGGGATAAAGGTTTTTTTCTTTAAATATGTACTTTTTCCTTGAGATATCCTTGAAATTCAAAATACATTCTTAAAAGGACTTCAGCAAGTACAATACTTAAATTCAATTAAACAAGTCATTAATCCTGTTTAACACTGACTTACCTTACCTTCACTCATTACAAGATGGCAGAATTTGGTTGGAATGAGAAATCTCACGCAGGAGAGATTATGGGGCAGGGAACTATAATCATTTTCATCTTTTAAGAAACTCATGGAAACTAATATAAGGCACCCACAACAACGGATGTAATTCAGCAGGTGAGTACAACTTAAAATTAACATGCTAATAAACATTTTCATTACATTAGGGAAACTGTTACTAGATACAGCCTATTTGCCAGGGCAACAAACATAAGCAAGCATCTGAAGGATGCTCTTCTGTGTATGACTATCTTACCTATACATATGCTTGGAGAATCCAGTTAGCATATTTGTGATTTTTTCACCCTTAACATGCTTTCACATTCATACTGCATAAATTTAAGGCAGAGCAAATAGGGTATAGGGAAACCAAAGCAGAGCCACAATTAAGAACATGGCTAGATCTAGAATTCAAAGCACTAAACAAGTCTTCCCTGGATCACACTGCTCTGCACTACATCAAACTGCTGAGGTAACACCTGTACAGCAAAGCCCACTTCATTCTTGAGTAAGGGATGAACTAAAGGCTGCTTACTATGAATAGAATGGCTCCAGATTTCTAAAGAATATACTCCCTCCTCCTTCCTAAAAAATACTTAATAAAATGCTTATCAGTACCTTTTATTGTTGTAAGGTTTGTTCTGACATATTTCAGGTGACAGATAGTATGGCGTTCCGATGCAAGTGCGAGCCAGTTCTACAGTACTAAGAAAAAAAAAAGAATGTTAAGTTACATGGTGTGCACACATTACATTTTCCTAAAGCAAAGCTATTTAGATTAATTCAGAGAAACTAGCACCAAATAGGAGTTACCTGTTAAGAACTCTGGCGATTCCAAAGTCTCCCAGCTGTACTGTCCCATCTTTGGTCAAAAATATATTCTTGGCATAGAAATTTTAAAAAGTCTGTTAATTAGAACATTCATACAGTTGCATACATTTTGTTCCCAGCATGTTTTGGAAGGAGTAAAGTTTTCTACCATTCAATCACTCTGAAGTCACTCCCATTAATGTTATTGACTACTGGGAAATAACAGACCTATTCTTGCCCTACTTTATCAAAACTTGAAAAAACACTACTGTAAATTTGAAAATATAATTAAGTACGGGACAAAAGGACACATGAATAACGTTAAGATATCTTCTTTGCCTCATCTGTCAGTAAAAATAAACCTGTTCTGAAAAATTACAAACAAAAATAGTTTCCAAAATTTAAAATGTTTACATAAAAAGATATATTTCAAATATTTTTCATAATTTCCCAGTTGACACTATCAAGATATAAACATTACCAGTTTGGAAGTAAGTTAAGAAAAAAACCCCAACACACACACACACACACAAACACACACATCAGCTTACCTGTGACTTTATGTCCCGATGCAAGATTTTTCTATCATGTATATGTTTTAGTGCTAAACAGATTTGTACAAACCAATCCAGAATCTAAATGTAAAAGAGAATATGCAACATCAATATCTTAATTTGAGAGCTTCTCCAGTTTTTTCCTCAGGATTACATCAAATAAGTTTTATCATTATAACTCAAAATATTATTCTCTTCCCATAAACCTGGCTTCATGTATATCCTAGAAACATTAAGAATGTAATGCTACTGTCACTATAATACAAACTTCCTATTTTAATGAAAGATACAGATTAACCTATTCAGATATTATTAATTCTGATCTTATTAGATTTAATAACATATTATAAAGACAACAGATATACAATAAAAATCTGGTTATAATAAATATTATATTGAATATTATATATATATATATAGTATTCAATAATATAATATTATTGAATATTATATATATATATATATAATAATATATATAATTATATATATATATAATATTCAATATTTAAAATATTTTTTAAAATAAAAATTAAAAGATTATTGCATCCCTGAGATCATACTTTTGCTGTAACCAATGCAATCTTCTTATAGTCTTCTTATAGTCTACTATCTAGTAGCTTTTAATCTATTTCACCTTTGAAAGAAAAATAATGCAAAGTGGATTTCAATTACAAAAGCAAGAAACAAAAACAGGCAATTAGAATATTAAAAACAAGCCAACAAAACCAACGTTACTGTGAATTAGTGAAAGTCACAAAATAAGCGGATAACTGCAAAAACTCTTCCATGTGGAATAGCTGTTTCACAACTCAAAAGTATATACATATATACCAAAAAATTACAATAAAATGCAAGGTACAGCCACAGGTAAGTTGACGTTCTAATGCGCCCCTACCGTATACAAACGCAAAGTATAGAAACTATTTGTAAATAAGGAAACATATCTCAGTTTTGAGCAAAAAACTGAATCCTATATAAACTATTTTTGCTTTAATTGAATATGCACATAAAATCCTCTCATTTATTCCAGATTGCCTCATAGCATAAGTGACTTTATAACCAGTATTACGAAGAAGGAAAAATCTGCTAGCATACTTCCAACATAATATCAAATCTTTCTGTTGAAAAAAAAAACAATTGAATTAAGTAAGTTTCACAATATTATATTCCATATTATTATATTTACAACGCATGTTCTTTCGTAACTGGAGGGAGGGGAAAAAATCAATATTATAAACCAAAAATCTTACGTATGTAACATCTTATAGGTTTAAAAAACCTCAGCCTGTCTACTCCCTTAGTATTTTTCATTCATCAGATTTGGTTTAGTTTGCAAGAAGCATAGACTTCCTAAGAATGTACCCTACATGTACAGAAAAAAAATCCCACGTACCCTGGATTTCCAGTTAAGCTTTTAGTGATTACTGTGGCTGGTGGCAACAAGAATCACAATTTGGGAACATTCTATACATCTGAAGCAACCCTATCTGCCAAATTGAACAAAAAAAATAAAAAAAATCTTTAAAGCACAAGAAAAGTATTAGGATGCAAAAAACTATGGTAGCAGTGTGCTGTTACCTGATCCTCAGAAAACAGGATTCCTTTCTGGGCATTTATTTTTTTAAACAGGTCTCCTCCTTCGCAGTAATCCATCACTATGTAGAGACAGCCATTTTCTGTTAAAAAAAAAAATACATGGGTCACTGAAAAAGGAATTGAGAAAACAAACCTTTTTTTGTGCAGCTTCAGGTATCACTTATTATTCCTTTTTCCAAACTTCAAGAAAAAATGTTGTATTTACTCCAAGTTTCCCAACATATGTTTCTCATATTTGATAATATTGGATTATTTGATAGAGAAGGAAGAATGACATCTACTGAACCATTTGCTCCAGAATGAGGTCCAAGACCACTATTAATTTAAAGATGTCATGTTATGAAGCAAAATAAAAAACATTCTCCACTCTACTGGATATTTCAAACATCCATAGATCTCCTTGCCCTAAAAATAGGTATCTTTAAGTTCGAAATTAAGTAATTGCATCTGCCTAATTCTTTCTTGCAGTTTTATCTGGATAAAATACTCATACTTAGTGCAAGAATGTGGCAATAATCAGTTCTCATACCAGGCTTAAAGTTCATTTCAGAGAGCGAAAAACAACAAGAAAGCTTTCAGCAGACGGCAACATATGGAAATCAGTATTTTCTCATTTTGAAAGAAATTTGGGGAGACTTTCAAAACCCTATGCAAGTTTCCACTATAAAGTTTGAGCACATAATACATTTATACGAAGTTAGAGTTTTGTTCCCCAATACAATCTTTTCAGTTACTGTTGGAGAAAAAAAAAAAAAAAGAGATTAACCAGAAACAAATGGCAAATTACAAGTATATTGATGAAAATTCTAACATTTCATGAACAGCAACTCAAATATGCCAGTAAAATACATGAACTACAATAGTCACAGCCTAGGTGTGATTTTGAGAAAAGGTGAGTAAGTACACATGATCACATGCCATTCAAAAAACTCACCCCTTATGACCATAAGAAGTTAGTCATAATACTAAAAAAAAAGGTAAACAGAGCGAAAAATAATTAAAGCCTCTAAGTCATTTAAATTTCATTTCTGCAAAACATTTCTGAAATTTGTCTTCCAGAACATCAACAACAGAACTTCTCATTTCAGCTTACAGTGCTTTGTACCTTGGCTAAGCTTTACAATTGAAATTATTCTGAAATCTGATCCTAGGAGTCTGGATTTCTTGCAGACCTGCCTCTGAAATAAATTGCTTTTATAAATCAAAACCAGTATGTTCAAAGTCAATGTGCTTGAGCAAGAAAGATGCAATATGCAGTCTCATGAACTAGGGATTACAGCATCTACCTCATAAAACAGAGCAGTCTTGGGAACAGGCCTCTGTTAGATAGAAGACAGAAGTGTAGATCTATGAAAAGTAACAAACACAGCCTTCTCATTTATGGCATATAATTCTAAATCAATGAACAGAAAATAAAAACCCCAAATCAAAAGGCATGAAAGTCAGCAGAAAGAAAAGAAAAAGGAATAATGTTCTTACATGGTATTTCAAGTAATATTTAAGTTTTTAAATACTATTTTTAATCCTACTCAATAAGGCTTTGGGAATCTTTTACCTCTTCTGATTATTTCCCACAACATTCACCGTAAGAATTGGGGGATCTTGCTCCTAAATTTCTTGGTTATCACAACTTCCATGCTATCTTTGAAAGAAATGATAACCACGAGAGAACTCTGGGCACCTGGTTAAGCGGCTCCTTTTTAAGGATGTCAATGAATCAAACTTTTTATGAAGTTCTTTCAGTTTCGAATTAAATTGCTCCTTCCTCCACAGCCTGGTGAGGCAAACTATTAGTCTCGTCTATTCTTCTAACTTTTAAAGCAATGATGTGATTGTAATTACTGAAGACCCCATTCTAAGATGGCAGACTTTTGGGATGAAATTACTCTTACTGAGTGATCAATAACTGAATTTAGATCATGCTCATATTTAAGATACACAAGCATTCAAGCAATTAAGATAGACGAAAGTATTTAAGGGACACATACTGTGAAGAAACAGAAAAAGATCACACTTAGACATCAATCAAAATTATAATCATGTAAGGAAGAGACAAGAATATTTATGCAATTGTTGCACTTCTTTTAAATGTATATGAGAATCACAAAAACAATCAGAAAGAACTGAGGGAAGTAGTAAAAGAAGAGGAAAATGATTAAAGAGAGAAAAAGTATAGTGATTTTTAAATTATATACAATTTGTAGCATAGAGACAGTCACTTAATACTGTTATTTCAGGTTTTGTTGCATTAATTGATCTTACCTTCAAATGACTCCCTATACAGGACTATATTTGGATGTTTCATATTAGCCAACACAGCAACTTCTCTCCTTGATTCTTCTCTCTCCTTATTTGACATCTTCAGAAGGAAAATAATGATTTTTGAGAACAGAAATGCAACAACAACAACAAAAAAATCAGTAATTAATGATATCACTCACCTTTGAGATGTTTATTTCTTTAATAACGTACTGTTGGCCATTTTCTTTTGCTTTGACCAGAATTGCTTTCCCAAAGGATCCTTCTCCAATCTTCTGCACTTTAATATATTTATCCATAGTTATTGCTTAAGGCATCCTTACTTGAGTACTTAAAAAACAAAAAAAAAACCCCACAGATTTAATTAGCTGTACTTAGTCAGTCTACCAGCCTGCCACATCATGTTGCACTTTCTACTAAAATGTCAACCCATTTATCTCTTCGACTGCATTATGTGCTTAGTGCCTTTTCTGTAAATCACCTACTCTTAATCTCATCTCTATTTTTGTACAGTTGGATAAGTTGCTGTAGAAGAGGGCTGCACTACTAAAGTCAGTTTAGCCTTTCACCTTGACAATGACAACATTTGGTTAGCAATCTTTCATTCAACTTTATTTGGTAAAACTACCATAGGAGTGGGAAAAAATACCTATACATTTATTCTTAAGAAGCACTAAATACAGTATTTTGGGGGTTAGTCACTCTAATGAATCAAAAACAAGACTAAATTCAAGAAATCCTCAGTCAATCTTAAAATCATTATTCAACATAAAAATTATGACCTTACTTTTTAACTGAAAATTATTTCTTTTCATTTTTCATAGAAAATAGATTCAGATGGTCCATATCAGTTTTTGCACTGTACTACCTTGACTAGTTAGACTGGAAGCTTTTGAGATTCAGCTAAACAATGCTGCACTGAATGCTGATTATTTTTAAAGTACTATATTAAAAAAGTAATTTGGCAAAGCGAGAAACCTGAACAAGTTTAAAAGAAGCAATAATCAAATATGGAGGTAAATAGTGTGATAAAACCCTAAGCAAATTGAACAAAAATAGACTCTATCAAGCTAATTTCTTCTCTCTCTTTTGATAAAGATTTTTATCTTGATGATACAAGAGTTTCTGTGAGGCATTTGGTAAGGTGAATGAAAAAAACCCACTAATAATCAACAAAATAGAAATTGAGGTAAGATTTGTTTTAAAAAGAAGTTTTCTCCCCCGATCTGCAAATGACTCAAAGTTAAACATACAGTCAATAGAGAGAAGAGTCAGAATAGCAAAAAGAATTGGCCATAAAAATAGACTAAAATGATAAAAATCAAAATAAATTAATTGGGAGGGGATTAAAAAGTCATCTTTTCTAGAATAGAGAAGAACTTCAATAACGTGAGCACTGCCAATTGAAAGAGATGCAGGATTTCTCAGCGTTTACATCCAAGCCTCACTTAAGAGCACTAACAGTGCTCATATTTTGCTGTGCTTAGCTTCCCTCCCACAGAAGGCCTTATCACCTTAGGTTCATACTTAACATTTCAAGCAAGGCTTGTCTCACTGATTTAGAATCATTTTTCTTGTCAGTCAAAAAACGACCAAGCACCCGGCAAAGAGTTCACTAAAGTTGCTCAGGAAGATGAAGAACCATACGCCATGAGGGCAGACCAAAAGGAAGAAGTTTGATTAGTACTGCAAAACAAAGCTGGAGAGAGCTGAAGTGATCTTTTGCACACAGAAAAATGGGAGTAAAAGATGACTAGGCATAACTATCGGAACGGAAAAAAAGGTCAAAGTGACAGCACTGTACTTTGTTTTGTTTTGTCTTGAAGATGCATCAAGGCAGTGTAAATGTTAAGCTGCCCCTAAAACGAAAAAAAAAAGTGACTTGGCATTAATATCAATGTTATCTTTTTGGCAATAATAGAACATATGAGGTAGGGCACTATTTTCATTTCAGCTGCCTTTAATCAAGTTCTCTTGCTCCTGCTGCATTATTCACAAAACCAGTTATGCTGTACTAAAACTAAACCAGCAGTATGAGCTGTAACTTGGAGTGACCGCTGCCTGCTACTCCGCAGATGCTAACTGCCCGCAAGGCACGCGCGGGCAGGCGGCAGTCAAGTCCCCGGCGGGACGCAGCTCCGTCCTTACTTTTACCCGGGCCGCGGGAAACACACGCCTCGAGAAAGGCCTGCGGCACGGGCAGGGCGGAGGCTTCCCGAGCCCTGCGCAGGGAGGCCGCGCTACCCCGCAGGGATGAAGGCGCACCGCGCAGCCAGGCCGCGAGCGGGCCCCGCGCAGCGCCCGCCGCCCCGGCGCCTTCCCCGGGGGAGCCCCCAGGCCCGGCGCAGGCCGTTACACCGGGCCGCTCCCCTCAGCCGGGCCAGGCCGAGCCGCCGCCCCGACAGGACCGGGGACCCCCGTCCCAGTCGCCGAGAGCCGCCGCCGCCGCCGCCCCCAGCACCACAGGGGGGGGGGGAAGGGGGGCGGCGCCCCGCCCCGCCCCAGCGCGGCCCCACTCACCTCCCCACCATGACCGGCGCCACCGCAGCCGCTCAACCGAACCTCGCCCCCGCCGCGGGCCCGCCCCCCGCACTCCTATTGGCGGAGACCGCCAAGGCGGCTCAGCTCCTATTGGGCGACGGGAGGCGAGCCGGAGCCAGCAGGTTAGCCTGGCCGCCCTCCGCACGGAGCGCCGCTTCACCTTGGTAACGCGGCGGCGTCACCTGATCCGGGGAAGAGAGCGGCGGGTCACGTGACATCCCGTGGGCCCTCAGCGGGGTCACGTGACAGCGGGGGGGGCTCAGCGACGCCACGTGACAGCCCGGGGTTTGGGGGGGGGAGAGGGGGTGCCACCGCCCCGAGCGTTTTCTGCCGTGAGGCATCCACGCCCCACAGCAAACAGCGACGGGCTGCTGTGAACGACAGCTACGAAGGTTAACGATGCAAGTAAACGAAACGGCTGCGCAGCTCTCCTGAATAAAGCACGGCTTACAGGACACTGCAGGTCCCGGCATTTGTGCGAGTCTTCCCAGAGATTTCCCCGGGGCGAATTTCGCGTGGGGTTGCTATCTCGTGGTGCAGCAGGGTCAAAACTTAATATCAAAACCAAGTTTTGAGCAAAAACTTACCCAGGGGAGTCAGGCTGCTCACGGAAACTTTCTTGAGATGGAAATATTTACACTTTTTGTTTCCTAACTGAAAGCCTGCGTTTCTAGTGTATGTTGCAAGTGCAGATCTGTGACTCGTGATGCCCTTTCGCTTTGATTTAGACACGTCTAGGTTTAGCCAGAAGCCGAACGGTACTGCGTAGGTGGCTTGCTGGATGGGGAGAGCCCGAACAGCAATTCAGCCTGGCGGTGAGCTCTCGCTGTCTGGTGGTACCACAGTTTCGGCAATCCCGGGCACGCCCTCCAGAAGACACCGAGGCAGCCGCTTTACCCGTGCGGCCGGCCCCTCCTAGCTGCCTCGCTGCGGGGCGAAGCCCCCAAGCAGGTACCGAGCGAGTCGTCGCCGCCGCCGCCGCCTGCCATGCGCTGCGGCCGGGCCCCGCAGGGCCGCGGTGCTCCACGCCCGAGCGCCGCCGAGGCCGGCAGCAGCATGGCAGGGCGGAGGAGCGCCGCCCGGCAGCGCCGCCATCACCAGGGGCAGACGGCCGGGGCGCGCCGGAAGTAGCGGGCGGGGGCCGCCGCCGGGGCGCCGCAGCGCGCGTGCGCGGCAGGAAGCCCCGCCCCCGACCAGGGCCGAGGGGGCGGGGCTGGCTGCCGGGGCGACCGTTGGGCCGGGGGCCGAGCCGGTGTCCGCGCCGACTGCGTGACCCCGCCCCGCCCCGCCGCGGCGGGACGATGAGCGAGCGCCTCCCCGGGGAGCAGCAGGCGGCGCCACCCGCACCAGTAGGGGCGCGGCGCGGCGGGAGGGGCCGCCGGGCGGGCGGGCCGGGCCGGGCCG
>NW_028186757.1:784230-791650 GCF_003343005.1 Rhea americana | reverse complement strand
GCAATGGTAACATGGAAGGCTCTTAACTGGAGAAACGGGGCGGCGGGGGGGGGGGGCGGGATCCTGTCTTCTCACACAGCGTGGAGGGGCACGAAACACCCCAGACAGCTCCCAGATGGAGAAGCGGAGTCTCACACACCTGGTTAAAATTCTTGCTCCCACACTTGAGGTTTCTGCCTGGTGGGGAGACCACAGAAAACTACTTTTCAGGAGTCTATGCAAGAAAACTTTTTTTAACAAAAATCACTTGTCACCTGATTTAGATTTTGTTAAGTAGCGGCCTCTTGTTGCCGCTGGGAAAATGGATGGTCTCTGCAACTTAGAAAATGTTAGGGACCACAGATGAAGAGTCCCATGTAAGCAGTGTTAAAAGTACTGTGTTTGAATTGACGTACTTCTTGTTGACTCACAGGTTCGCTTGGTAAAGTTTCAGTCAGATGAGACAGAGGGTTGTTCTTAAAGCCCCTTAATTAAATGAAGAAGGTGTAGGTCAGCTGAGGTGAAAACTTGAGATTGACTGTACTTTTTCATATTATCCTAGCTATCTGGTTCATCCAGAAAAGGGGAGCTGACTGGACAACGATATATATTACTTGTCACCTAATGAGCAGCTGCAAGTATGACTGTAGAAAAGCTTAATTTCAAGTGCTAGTAGTGAAGTGTTTAGTGTTGAGTACTAATTTGCTGTGTCACACTTGAGAGTACTGAATTAGGTAAAACAGAACTTAAAAAGAAAATTTGGAATGTTTCTAATGCTGAACTGTGTTAGACCTGATGTGTAAAAACACTTCAGGAAAGATCCATCGACTTGGTAATCATTTGGTTTTCAGTATTTGTACAGCCTTAATTGGGTTGTGGAACCTCTGGAATTTATGATATAGAGTTGTAAAAGGAATTCAGTTCATGCTTATTGAAATGTCAGCTGCAATGATGCTTTTTTGCTTTCAGTTGCCTTTCTTTTTAGAAGTGTTATGGGCTTTATGTTCTGTATCCCTTGATAACATAGATGCTTCTTTGCAAAGCTGCTACTTGAATGGAAAAAGTCTTTCTATGGCAGATTTGAAAGCAGGTAGTTATCAATACTATTTTTTTAAAAGAATTTTTAAAATGTTGTAAGATTATAAAAAGATGTTCATATATTATAGGAGAGTTACCTGTGTGAGGTTTAGTATGTCCCTAGAGAAGTCATAAACTAGCACTATCACTTCTTCTAAGATACAAGCATTAGACTGGTGAACAGTTTTAAATTTGGTATCTTGAGACTTTGACTAGCTAGATGGGAACTAAAGAGATGTGAATTTGCTCAGCACTCTGAGCTAGCCAAATCGGAAGCAGTACTGATCTGGGAAAACATGCACCCAGTCTAGCATGGGTGCTAGACCTCGCAGCTTAAAGCAAAATGACTTTGCATCTGTCTGCATCATCATTTAAAAAATAGTAATAGTAAATGTTCTGCGTAGTGTATATTGTAATGTTTCTGGAAATGTATTTATGTAGTTGTATGGATCCCCACAGCTGTCTTTTTTTTTAAATATTTGCGAGTGATTTACAATACCACCATTCTCCCTGTCAGGCATTCTTGCAAGTTAGAAGTTATCTCAGGGTAAATCTTTTCCCAACAAAACTATTTTTTTTTAATACTGACTTGTAATAAGGACAAGGTTATCCAAATCTCACTGAGGAAAGTCCTTTACAGCTCTATTAGCCTTTTCTCCCATGATCATGTTTGTACTTCCTCCTGTGCTCTTTTCTACACCTAGTATTTGTCACGACTGGTGTTTCAGTAATCTGAAAAATAACCCGCTATCTGTGCGGGCTATTCAATGAACAGCTGGGTCTGGCTGTATGGTATATGTTCTTCCATTCACGGAATATATGCTTTTGTTTTTTCTTCACACTTTATGTTTTAAGACTTTTATGTCTTTTATGTGTTTATGTACTTGAATAGCTTTAAATATAAGAATAGAGTAAGAATTTAAGTGATTTTGCAAATATCAGAATGACACCTGATTTCTGCATGTGGGTAGGTATTGCTGTGCCGATCAAGTCTTAAAATCCTTTGACAGTGGGGATATTTGCAACTTTGTTGTAATAAGAAAGGGAAGGGAAGTTCTGGTGTTCAGATTAGTTGCCAGAAAAGATAAGGCCAGTTCAACTTGTTTGAAGAGTAGGTTTCCTAGTTTTCACACTCTAGATTGCATGTTCTTGAACTTCTTGCTTGTATCTCATTGTCTGTGACAGTACCCAAATAATCCCTGAATCAGGTCAGCAGTGGCAGCAGTCATGTGCCTGGCTGTACGTTCTCTCCGCTCATTTTCCCCAAACTAAGATCATAACTTTATACCGGTGTGCTCTGAACGCAGATCCTCAAATGCGTGCTCCCTGCATCAGTCTTTTTTCTTACTGGAATCTGAAAGTGCAGGTTCCACGCCAGCTGACTTCGTGAAGTTGATAATGTTTACCTGGGCTTGTGCATATGAGAACTACAGCTCCAGGCTCTGTGACGCTGCCCTTTGTGCTTGTTTATATACAAGGGTTTCGAAACTTCTAACGAAGATGATCAGACCGTCTGAAAATTAATTACTAAGTTTTCTGTAGCTATTTAACTTGTTCTTTAATTTTGGGAACCTTTATAAAAGCTGATCTGTGAAAACGATGCTTATCAAAACCAACACTCATTTAAACTGATTCTCATAAGAGTATGTAATCAGACTGTAAGAAAAATATGTAGTTGGTTGGGGCATCTGTTTTTCTTTAAAAAGCTCAGAACTTGGAAAACAATGCAAAACTTTGAGATAATGGCTACCCTTGGGGCTGAAAGCTTAAGATAAGACAGTTGACAGATCGTTTCTGCTGCTTCATGCCTAATAGAAAGGATTCTAGTCAGAGTACTTGAAGTAGCTGTAAACCTTTGCTAATGGAGTATCCTTACTTATTTGTGTTATGTAGCAAATAGTATTGATTATGTATGCCTGGAAATGAATAGAAAGAAGAGAGTGTGTAACTTTGAGGTATTTACTAGAGGTATCCTTTTCTGCAGAGAGTCTAATACAGCTTTTTGCCTCAAACTTTCTAGACTAGCTTTTTGGGGGGGATTTGCTTTTTTGATTATGCTTTCTAGCTGTGGATGTAGACTCTATGCTCATTTTGGGAGGGGAAGGAGAAATAGGGAATAAGTGAATTAAGTTCTGGCCTAAAGCAGCTATCCTTTGGTAAAGATAATCATCACTGTTATTTTTTTCTTATTTCTTGGTAGATTTTGATAAGATTTCTTTAAAAAGTTAATGAATGAGAAAGTACTTAAACTTGCATGTTGAATTTTTACATTGTAATACAATATAATGAAAAAACATCTTATAATTGACATGGTAAAAATGTAAGTTCATTCGTACATTTAAATTACAGATACAGCTTCTGTGGTGACTTAATGTTTTGATACTCTGCCAGTTAATTCACATACTTATTCACCTAAAAAATAAGCTTGTGTTTCAGTTCATGCCACCTTTATCTCCAAATTAGCATTCTCTGCCTGAAGAGCTGCAGTAGATTTTCATTATTATTTTCTACCATTATTCATTTCTTTCCATAATTTTCATGCTTAAAAAAAGCAAACAAAAACTCCAACCCAACAACAAAAGACCATGAGCCTATTCTTCATATGCTCCCAAACTTTTGTACTTTCTGGTTCTGAAAAGTGAATCTACAATTTTTTACAGGGATGGTTCTAGGGAAGAAGACTGAAGGATTTTTTTGTTTTGTTTTGTTTTTCCTTCTTGGACTTTTTGCCGCTTATTTTGCAGAGAACTTCTGTCAGACCTGATAGGAACACTACAAGAATGAGTAAACGCTTGTAGTTGTTATGGCAGGGCAATCAAATGGCGTGAACAGATCAGTCTTACAGACCTTACAGTCCTACTTTCTTCTGTGTTTTGGCTGAGACATTATTACTCTCTTATTCCCCAACAAGACTAGTAACTCTGCAGAACACTTGAGGAGACTTAACAGCCTGAACCCTGAATATTCCTGCTGTTACCAGAAAGTTACAAAAATCTCAATTTTTATTCTTCCCGAAGAACCAAAGGTTTTTTTAATTTGTTTAGATAGGGATATCTCACTCTATCTTTCTCTAGATATACAAATCCAGTGAACTGATCACATCTTTGTGGGTGCATGACATATATTTGAGATAACTGACCTTCTTTTGTACTCTGTTAATGGGAAGCCTTTTAGTAAAGTATTGTTGAATCTTTTTTTCCATAATTTTCAAAACCAAAGATCTCACAAGAAACAACTTAAATTTCCCCTAAAATACTGACTTTGATTCTTGCCTTCAAGAAGGCCTTGGTGCCTTTGTAACACCATTTAACAATAATGATTTGCCTTCAGATTCTCCTGTGACAAATTTGCCTTCCATTTCTACATCCTAACAAAGTAGGCACAATGTTAGAAGTTGTATTTGCCTTTCAGCCAAGTAGGTTTTACAGATGGCAAGAAAAATATTTAAGTGAGGGAACTTGTGTGTTACGAAGTGTTAAACCACTTGCTTTTCAGTGCATACTTCATTTTTGGAGGTGAGTGGGCATTTGAGACTCTACTGCCCCCTCCCCCCTTTTTTCCCCTTAAGGGAAAAATCTATGTTAATCTACATGGTGTTCTTATAAAACCGAAACAAGTAGTAAACCTTCTTTGTTAGCTTAGGAGTTTCACAGATCTATTTTGATAGCTCTCCCCCCCCCCCCCCGTCTTTGGAGCAGACCAAAATGGTAATCATAGCAGGCAAAGATGCTGCTTTTACAGAAACAAGGGTGCTTCTTCTGTCTTTTTATTTACAGTGGGAAAAGTCAGCCAGCAGCCAGCTCCAGCTGCTGGTTACAGATCACTTCAGTCCTTCCTTGTGTTGCTGCCCTAATGCTGCCGCTGCTCGAGGAGTGACGGGGAGGCTATTGTCAGGGCTCCACAGCCTTGAAGTATGAGTAGCTCTGCAAATGGTGTCTGCTAGGCATACCAAGGACAACCACTTTTTTTGGGGGGGGGGTGACTGAATATCTCTTACTTCTAAGTACAGAGAATGGGTCCCTCATTAGCTGGTATATCCTCTCTTTTAAGTTTGAAAATCAGTGGTGGGGAAGGCGTGCACTCAGAGAAAGAGAGTAAACAGGAACCACCAGGGGTCCCCACGTAATTTCTTAAGCAGTAGTGGTTTGTGTTGTATTTCAAAGAGTTTTGTAGGGTTTTTTCTTGATCTCAGATGCCACAATGTGTTTATGAAGAAATCGGAAGCCAAAGGCCTTATTCGTTGCTAACTGCTGTTTCAAGAAGATGTTTATAGTGAAACTGATGGTGTTTTTTTCAGATAACAATTTGACAAACTTAAATTACCATTTTGCCACTCAAGGATGAATACTTTTCGTGTACCTGTCTTTCTGCTGGAGTCAGTGGTATCATATGCTTTTTATCTTGGCTCATGGAGCCTCTTTCTTTGCTGTGATTGTCTCATATTTGCTTTATATTAAGTTTTTTCCCCCCTCCTTGAGTACTTTGAGGTTATTCAGATATAAATGGACTGAAGCTTATTAAAAGGCACCTAACTCAAGTGTTACCAGAGCCAATACTAAACTTAAGAATCTGTGCACATAACTAAGGACTATTCAATGCATTTGTCTGAAATGATAAAGATATGTATAAATCCTAAGACTACTGGTCAATCCAGTGTTGTATGGAAGCTCTGCGTCATTGTCTGTGTACCCTTCCAATGACTGCAACACTGCTCTACATTCAAAAGGAGCAAAATCCTCTAACGACTGTAAAGAAGACATCATATGCTCTTGCTTCTGGCGAAGGAGCATAGACAGTCTCTTGACTGAACAGAAAATGAATGTGATGACCAAAGGCTCAACAGACAGAAGTTATGTTATCTGCATGGAACATACAGTAACAGCACTTCTGATTCTTGAGAAAAGGGCTTGGGGTTTTACCCTTTACTTGTCTTAAAGAATTTGTGGTCTTCTGAATCTGGTCACAGAAGGAATACAAGTAATTTTTCATAAGGCTTATTTATTTATTTATTATTTTTTGCTAAAGGAACTGTCCCTCTCTTCTTTCCTGGAAAGAATACATGCAGCTATAGCTACTGACCCAGTAATTTAGAAACTAATACCATATCTCACATGCATTTTACGCTTGCACCCACGTGGCAGCCATGGGTACAGTTTTTCATCATGTCGCAGCTAAGGATCAATACTTACCTGTGAAGCTTAAGCTTTTGGCTAATATTTGCTTTTAAACTTAGTCTAGGTTGGTGCTAACAGATTATGGGTTTTGAGGGTATTCCTCCTCCCCCCCCCCAACTATAAAACCTAAAAGATCTTAATCATGCATTTAGCTGCTTACAGCTCTCCCTGTGTGGGAGAACTACTCTTTAACTCTGCTAGCAGAGCTGTTTCTAATGCATCAGTGAACCAGGTTATTTTAGTAAATTAAAATCTGAGTTTGCTGCTAGTCTAGGTTTTTTTTATTGGAACAAACTAAGGAGTATTCACATCAGTAATTTGGTACACATAAAAGAAACAAACCCTTCCAGCAGGCAGGTTGGTAAGGTAAAACCCTTCAGCTGCCACAGCTATGCGTTGCCTTAGTGGTCAAGACATTTTAAAGAGTGGAGCTGAAGTAATTTTGAATATTTTATGCAAGCTGAAGTCGATAGCCCTCATGTTTGGAGTCACACGACTAGAAGCATGAGTTCAGTATTCACTCTGTAATTAGGCTGGTAGCTCTTGTCTTTTTTTTTTTTTAAGCTAAGAAGATGAGAAAGGAGTATCAAAATGAGTATTGTTGACTGTTTTTGTGAAGATCAGATAGAGTGGTGGTATTCTGTATTGGTATGTATAATAAGTGAAAAAACTTTTCAGACCTTCATTATATTATTTTAAGCTTTCATAACTGTGAGAATGCTGGGATTCATTAGAATCTAGAAAGTAGCTGTGAATACTCTCTTCTAATTACAGTTTAAAACCAAGAGAGTCTATGCGTGCTTTACAAGTACTATTGTTTCATATAGTTTTGTCTCAGTGTGTGTGTTTCTGTACTTGTTTTCATTTCTGTCTGAAAGAATGCTTGAATGCGTCTTTTTATTTTCCCCTATGAATGTTAATTTTATTCTGTCAGTACCTGTTGATGGAACTACAATAGCTCTTTATATATATTTTTGGAAATTAGCCTTTTTCCCCCTCTATTTCCAGAGTGCCTACTACATAAATTCAATTAGATAGTATTTCATGTTTTTAAACTCAAATAACTTCAGTTAACTGTCTCTACTCCTTTGTGACAACACTATATATTTGTGATGTGATCTAAAAATGGACTGTGATCCTTGCACATTTCTTTTTAAATATTAGTTTCTTTTTTTTTTTTTTTTTTTTTT
>NW_028186757.1:637109-784157 GCF_003343005.1 Rhea americana | reverse complement strand
TAAGGGCAAGATATTTTTGGGGGGGGGGAGGAGGCTGATGTTACAAAGAAGGATCTTCTGTCCCTTTGTTTTCAGGAGGTTACCACAGGCATTCCCTAGTTTTAATCGGTTTGGCTTCCTGAGTATCCTTAATTTTAGTGGGCTAGTCTGACTTGGGAAAATTGAGAAAAACTGCTATTTTTCCCATCATCTCTTCCCTATTCTTCAAACTGTAGTTGAAAGTGTTAGAGTTTTGAGCCTTTTTATGAAGAAGTGCACTTCTAGCGATCTAGAAATTACAGAAGGAGAAATTCCTCTCAATTCATTCTTTTTTCAAACCTGAGATTTGGAAGATAAATGATATTTGGGATGTCTTTAACTGTCTTCACATGGCAGACAAAATAAATGGAGGCCAGATGTGCTGGATTTTCTTTTTTAAAATAAATTTTCAAGATCATAAGTAAAAAGTGTCATGCCTTCATATAAACTTTTTTTCTGTTGAGCAGCACCAATCTCAATGCAAGGGTGAATAAATCTAATGCTAATAATAATTTCTGAATACCACTTGGCCAGGATTTAAAGAGAACATCTCCAGAGGCCTCTGCTGATGGAATTAAATAATGAATTTCACTATGGAAGTGATGGGACGTTTTATTTTTAGCATTGTTGAGACTCAGTGCAGATTCATTCAGTGTCTTCTGCTTTTCAGTAAAATGGGATGACAGCTGCTTAATGTAGATATAAGCTTTACTTGATGATTCAAGAAATAACAAAACTGATGTGTTTGACTGTAAAACACAGCCATCTACAAAGCTGAGACTGTTCAACATACCAGAGTATTTTGATTTGGCAATATTGAGATTTGAAACATCCAATAAAGAAAACCAAAATGCTTTAGTATTTTCAAACTGAAAGTTGTCTTGGTGTTTTTTCTTTTTCTTTTTTTTTCCTCTTCCCCTCCCACAGAATGCTTTTACCAGGCACAAAATTTTAAATGAAACAAGAAATGTTGAAACTTTGAAACTTGGGAGACAAAAAAAATAATTTTCATCCAGCTTCATTGGAGGAAAAGAAGCTGCAGACCTGTTCTGAATGACTGGTTTTTCTTTGTATCTACAGTGAAAGTAGGAGTGTAATTTTGAGACTGGTAAGGCTGAGGATAAGAGTAGACAAAACCTAGCCTTTGTATTAAAAAATTTTGTAAAAGGCTTATTTCTGAGTGCAGGAGGTGTTCTTGAAGGGCATGCTTTTTTAAAAAATGCTGACAAGGCACTATTTTTAAATTACCATAATATGGAGAGTTTGGAATTAAGAATTAAAGGTAATTCTTGACTTCTTCTTTCTTTGAGACAGTAATTCTGACATACAACTGAGATGTATGTTAAACTTTTTAATTTAAGTGTGTGTGTGTGGGAAATGTCTTATATCATCTACTTTTTTCTGTTCTAAAAGGCTATGGTATTTCTATATAGCTTTTTTCTTTCTTTCTTTCTTTTTTTTTTTTTTTAATAAGGCAATGTATACACAGTTCCTGACTGCTATATAACAAGTATCACTTTGTAAAGTTCTCACCAGTTAAAACCACTGTTATCCTAGCTTTTTTTCCCAGCATTTTCAGCAGATGACTCGTCTATTGCTATCATTGCACATAGAACATGTTCCTAGGTTTCAAGATAGCATTCTTAAGCATATGCAAGGTGTCTTTGTGAATTTCATCTGCCCTGTGTTTTTACAGTATTTTCATACTAGGTACTGTCCTCCTCTTGCAGGTTTTGCAAGAATTAATGCGTGAGTTAGGGTGTCCCCTAATGGCTGCCTTTTGGCTCTTAGTTATTAGTACTGAATTAAAAAAACAAAACAAAACAAATAGTGCAACCCATTTATCAGGACTCATCTCAGTTTGGGAAAAAGCTTTTGCATTCACAAGGTAAACTTTCAACATTGTGCTCTATGGCTTTTCCTCTTTTCTCTAGGACAACAAAGCACCTATCAGAGATTCACAAACTGCTCAAATGATCTGATTTATGTCAGGCCTCTTTTTGTGCTGCTGTCATCTGCAGGGGGACTGCACTTTGCTGCACTGGAAGTGGTTGCCTCAGCTGGTCCCCTCAGCTGACTCACTTCTCTGACCTTTCATTCATAGAACCTGAAAGACAAGCAGAGCGTCTTGTGTTTGGGAGCAGAAAATGCCTGAGGTACTGAACTGGGCAGAAAACCACAATAGCCTTATGGACTTCTGTTATAAATGTAGCTGTTTCTGTGCTGTTTTAAATGCAGTGCAGGCAAGGACTGGTTTGTATTTGATCTTACACAATTTGATATGCTTGTATGTATGCTTACTGCTTTCTTCCTTCTCCGCAGTTGTAGCAGATAAGACATCTGGTTTTAATTAGCTGTCTGGGCTTTTTTGGTTATAATTGTTTGCGTCAGTCTTTTCTGTTAATCTGCTTTGGAGATGGGTTCTGACGATTCAGAATGTCCTGGAAATACGTCAGTAATGGAAACGTGAAGGGTAGGTTGTACCTTTTGCCCATTGCAGTCCTATGAAGACATAGGAGACTTGGGCGTGCGTGTTGAGTTAAAGTGCTTCCGTGTGTCAGAGTCCCTACTTCTTGTTTCCTTTCTTTATTTGTGCAGTGCATTGCTTCATTCTCTTCCCTTTTTCAAAGATGATCTGAAGCATTTTTGAGTGGCCGCCTGCTTCTGAGGTATCTGAAGTGGACTCTGGGTCAAAGCTAGGATACATCACAGAAGTATGTAAAATCTGGCATCTCTAATGTTCTCATCTGGCCTTTCTAATGTCTCTTGGATTTGTGTGGTAAACCAAGTTGAGAAAAAGTTTATTACCTACACATTTACTGCAGCCAGCAGTTGCTGAGAGTTTACTTCTCCCCCCCCCCTCCCCCCGACATTTGGTTTGGCAAGCATTCAAACTATCTTTTTCACATTTGAAACTTCTCTAGACTAATTTCCATCTGTCCTCTCTGGTCTTTTAGTACCTACTTGGATAGTGCAGGGTATTTGGCATTATAAAACTAGCAGGGTGATTGTTTAATTCTCCTTCCTCTGTGGTGCCTCCTTACACACGACTCCAGAGGATCTTGTGCAGGGCCTCCTGTAAAAAGGCAGCCTTGCAGAGCCCGCCGAGGAGGATCTGCCCCAGGCAGGGCCGGGCAGCGCCTTGCTTCTCCTCTGGCTGTTCCCTGGCTCCTCCTTTTCTCTGTAACTGCCATCCCCAGCAATCTGTTTCTGAGGAGCAGTCTGCTCCCTGTGCCCCTACCACTCTCTTTCCTTTGCTCAAACTTCTTATCTGCTAGCAGTATTTTAAGGTCACATAAACCTACACTTTCAAACTTTCTTGACTCAAGCACTTAAGGTTGTTGAGATCCTGAACTTTGTATGGCAGTTTGTTTGCTAAACAAGCACCTTTTGCTTAAAGGCACAAGAAGTTTGCTGTAGGTAGATCTAAGCTGTTTTTATTTTTCTTTGTCATAGGTAAAGATGGTGGATGATTAGTGATTGGCATTTCCTCAAGAAGTAAACTTTTAGTCTTATGTGAAGCTGATTGAATAGTTAACCTTCTGTTGCTGTTTCCTGCATTCCTGCTGTTACTGCATGCTGCTGTAGGATGATAATCTGTATTACTATGTCGGATATGAAGCAGTTGATGCACTTGACTCTCTCGGAGTGCAGAGTATTAATGTACAATTAACTCCTAAGAATCTTAGTTAGGGTCCTCGAAACAAATGGCTCCGGTGTTACAGCTCTTGCTTCCTTGTTGGAGTGATTTGTCAGCAGTAGTACTTTTGCAGCAGGAGACATGTAATGTTCAAAACAAGATTAGAAGGCCTGTAGCATCATGCTGCATCACGTAACTAGAAGCACATGAGTGCCAGAGGAGCTGGCACATGGGATCGTGTTTGTGCCACAGTGATGGAGAGATTCTTCACAGTACAGTTGATCTGGCTCTGGGGAGTCTGTTGGTTTCTGACCAACCAGTCAAATTTTCTCTTCCATTGTAGACAAGGCTGAAAGCATTTAATCAATTATTGGAAGATTTAATATCTGTAATCCACTGCTATGGCATTTCTCATTTAAAGAATTTAAAAGGACGTCCTAAGAAAAAGTTATTTCTTATTCAGAATAACAGATCTGTAGCAAGATGAACCAAAGTTGTATGGTTTAATGTAAAGAAAGCAATACAGTACCTTTTTTAAGAAAGGAAACATTTGCACTGTTCCACTATCATACTGTAATAAATATTTCTCCCCCAAAATACGAGAAAAAATATTTTTACTACATGAAAAAAGTTATGGTTTCCAAATTTGCTACAATACTTTAAAGATTAAGCAGGCTTTAGCCCCACCCTCAGGATGCATCTCAGCAAAGTGTTGATTATAGAATTCACTACTTATGTCTCCTTGATTTGCATCTGTTAATGTTACAGAATCAATTCCCACTGAGCTCAAGTAATTGCTTTTGATAGTTATAGTTTTGTCTATAGATTACAAGAGGTGTATTCTTACTTTGCACACAAACGTAAAGGCTATCCAAGAGTTCTTGCAGTGTTTTGAGTTTTGAGGCTGGAGGCCTCAGATTGACACAAAAGTAGCAGTATACACTCTTGGGGTCTGAATTTACTACCACTTTGTAGTTTTTGTTAAATTTACAAGTAACTCTTCATCACCTCTAACTGAACTGTTGTCTGTTTTAAGCTTGTTAATAAAGCTTTCTGTAATAAAGATTAGTGCATAATCACAGTTTTGTCTTTCGGGGATACTTTAATAGGTAAGGCAAGAGGGTTTTTCTTTTTCTTCTTATGGACCTGATCAGAGTGTAGGAAAAATAAGATGGATGTAAATGTTGCATAGCTTTTCCTCAAGCAAGAGAATTAACTGTCAGATTAAAGCCTGGAATATCATTTTTTTTGTTGCATGCAACAAGTGGAGGAAGATGTCAAACAGTGCAGACAGTGAGTGGAAACACTAGGATTATTCTAGGAAATTCAGATTTCTCAGTTTAGCTGTGTTGTTTGGGACTCCCTTTTATAATAGCACCCAACTGATACAGGCAGAGGGATGTTAACAGGACCTTCTTGGAGCATAATAGTACAACTGTTGGACTGCTTGTGAAGAGACTTTTTTTTGGGGGGGGGGAGTCATGTTTTTTCTAGATACTCTGTTATTTGTACTACCAAAAATGGTGTGACAAGTTATATCTGAACAGTTTCAGGTGTAGTTTCTAAAGCACCTCTAAGCAGCTGTATTTTCAAATGGGATATGCTTCCTCATATGACAATGTAACTCTTTTCTAACTGCTCAGTAAGAAGCTTTTCTCAGTGCCTGTAAAATAGTAAAAGATTAAGAAGAACTTTAACATAAGGAAGAATGGAAGAAATTTATTTCAAGAGTACATTTTAAATTGTGTGTGTGTGTGTGTATATATATATATAGTATGTATATGTATACACACTTAATAAAGTGGTTCAAGTCAAAGTCTGATGTTCAAGTCAAAGGGGTCTATCTAGCCCAACAACAGATCTCTAGGGGAAGAATGTAAGAACAGAATAAGCATATGTACCGCTCTTTCAGCCTCCGGCATCCCTACTAGAGGGATTATCTGTAATAGCTTTTGATGTTTTCCTTTCTATGAATTTCTCAGGCTACTTTATGAACCAGTATATACTTGTGCAAAATGGCAAAGAATTCCACTACTTTACTATGTGCTACGTGAAGAATCATCCTCTTTTTTGTGTACTTATCACCTGTTTGTCTCATCTCTTTCGTTATGAGATGTAGGGACCACTGTAAAACAACGGATGCCTTTTGACCTCCTTGCCACTCAAGATTGTACCAGTATCTTTGTATCTCCCTCCGTCTTGCTTCTTTTCTGGACTGAAGAGCCCTGATCCATTTTGTTGTCCCGTAAAAGGAAAGCTGTTTTGTACTATCAGTCATCAGTTTGCTCTATTGTAATCTATTTTGGCTCTTCTATATCGCTTTGGATTTCTGGCACTGTGCAAAGCTTTTAAGGTGTGGGCATGCCATGGATTTATGCAGCGGTGTAATGAAGTTCTCTCTCTTACCTGACAGTTCCTTATATCAGATTTTTCAGGACTACTGCTGAATACTGAACTCTTGCTATTACCTTAGCACTTCATTTCTGAACGCTAGTAGTCAGGTCAGAGCCCACTGCTTTATAAGGGAAATTAGGAATATTTTTTGTCTCCTTTTGTGAATTGAAAAATATGAATTGATATTCATAGTCAGTCAATCAGCTTCATCTTATGCTATCACATACTTTCTGAGTGCTGGGAACTCCTGCAACTCTTTGCAATTGGTGCTCATTTTTAAATCCCCAGCAAACTTTGGCACTTTACTTTTCGTTGCTGCTTCTAGGTAATTTGTGTATTAGGCGACTGTGCTGTTTGCCATTAAGGGAGAGATGTCTGTCTGATGTTCACTAATAACCCCGACGTTGGCCAGCCAGTTTAGCTACACTTCACAAAGCTCAATGGTTGGATAGAGGAAAGAGCCAAATTGGGAGTCCTGTCGTCTCTTCTGCGAGGTGACAGCTGGCTGGATGCTTATGGTGCATATAGCTTTGCGTCAGCTACAGTGAGTAGTTGCAGAATTTGAGAATAAGCAGAGGAGGATGGGGGTGAGGAGAAGATCTGGAGGTGTGTTTGCAGGCAGGGGGACTTCAGTTAAAGGGAGTGAGAGGTTTCTTATTACCAAAATAAAGGATGCTATGCTTTGGTGTCATACTATATGTGAGAGTAAAATACAGTTTTGTAAAGATGATGCAGTCTTGCTAAAATGTTGTTGTTGTTTTAACTTACTGAATTTCACATCTGCCCTTTGGTACCTTGCATGTTCCTACACATAGTGTATGTGCCTTCCAGCCATGTTAACTGAAAGTGAAATACTTTCATGATGGTAACACTGAACTAAGGAGAGCCTAAGAAGGGGAATGAGAAAGTATTAGCCACTTAAAAATCACAAAAAAAAATCCTAAGTTTTTCTCTATGGCGTTTTATATTACTACTGCAGTTTTAACTTATAGTACTATGACCTTAATATGTTTGCCCAAAACATGGAATGCACGTCTTTTCTTTAATTTGATATGAACTTCTCAGTCTTTTGTGCATTTTCAAATAGAAAATAACTCATCGTTTCCTTATTTAGGTTATAAAGCAGCTAAATGGAGTCTGAGCAGCTGTTTCATAGAGGCTACTATCGAAACAGTTACAACAGTATAACTAGTGCAAGCAGTGATGAAGAGCTTTTAGATGGGGCAGGTGTCATTATGGACTTCCAGACTTCTGAAGATGACAATCTCTTGGATGGTGATGCATCAATTGGTAAGTTAATGTTGTTTCAACCTTTCTGGCTTTTAAAAATTTCTCTAGAAGGATGTGTGAGGATGTGTTTTTGTTGTTCTTTTTTCTAAAGACAAAACTGACTGTTTTTCATAACTAAAGTTTCTCTGACAAATCTGTTTGTCAGAGGGATGCTTTTAAAATTCAAAGTAGCTGAGAATTTTCCAGTGTGCTTGCTGACCGTTGTACGGGATGACCTCTCAGATGAGGCAGGTGCTAACTTCTAGCAAATGAAAAGGTTTGTCTAGTAGGAGAAGGATGTCTGTTCTGTCACTACCTGGTATTTCTTCGCTGTAGCAGGATTTTTGAAATCTTTAAGCTAAGGTCTTTATATTTGAAGTCCTTTATAGTTCTTTTGGGCAGAAATTAAGTCTCTTTTGATCTTTATTTCCGGTAATAAATCTGTTTCTGCTTGCTTCAACTTTCCATCTGTAAAACAGAGGCAGAACTCTTACAAGCAGAAGTAGTGTTAGGGCAGCAGCAAACTCCATAAGATCTGAACTTTTGGCTAGGTAGCAAGTTGCAAAGAAAAGTTTTTTTTTTTTTTTTTTTTTTTGTCAGCACTGATAAAAGTGCTGAAATAATACAAAGAGGAAGGAACTGGGAAGCTCTTCCTCTCCTTTTTTTTTTTTTTATTTTATTTTTTTTTATTAACAAGGCAGTTAATAGAGTGAAAGACTTAGCATTCTATTAGCAATAACTAAAGAAGAGAACGAAAGGAAGGAAAGCAAATAACTTCTGTTTAAAATAGCAAACCTAATTAAATACATAATCTTGTCCATTTTTTTTTGCTTTGTTTCAAATCAGAATCAGCCTCTTGACTTTATTCTTTATCACCCACTCCTCTACCATTAATTTTCAGTCATCATCTTACCCTGCAGCATCTCTTCCTTCGCATGTTTTTCCTTTGCCACACTTAGTGATTGGATGTTGGCATTACACTGGATATTACTCTGTTGTCAGCATCCTTCTCGTCTATCTTCTTTTCATCTATCTAGATAAGTCTTGAATGTGCACTCATATAACTTGTCTTAGTGTATTGAGAACTTGAACATTTCCAAGCTACATAAATCACTTTCTCCAAATTGCTTGGAGAACATCATCATTAGGGAATCAAGCACTTGGAGGTTAGAAAATTAAGTGAACAACTCTCTTCAGTGTATATTACTTTGTTCAGAATATCTGGCTTTATTAAAAAAGTGAGTGCCTTGCTTGTCTAACGTAATTTCTTGTGATTTGTGCTGGAAATCTGAAGCTACTCTGCTTACTGTTTGTATAAATCCTCATCACCTCATTCTTTGAGGAGAGATGAGTTTACAGTAAAATAAGTGACTTCAGAGGCAGTGTTCTGTCCCTTTCTTGTTTTGAAATTAGATCCATAAATTGAGACAAAACAGATGAGATGGTAATTTTGTTTAGACCGTCAGTGGAATTAACTGAGTTAATTCCAGCTCATACCAGCAGCTTCTATATCACTGTAATCCTGAAGTATTAGAATTTGCATTAGAATGTAAATATTAATGTATTTTCTTTACTGGATTAAATTGTTTGGCTAATGGCATACCTGCTTGCCAGAATTTTGGTCACTCAGTGAGAGATAGCAATAGTAATAATCACTCTATTTAAATGAACAGTGACTTACGCCTTTAAATGCATGGAAAAAAAAAACTATTTTAAATAAAGTAATTCATAGAAAATACGTAGACCTGTAGAACAGAGTTTGGTGAAAATTTTGTTTTCAAGGTGGTAAGAAGGTAACTCTGATAAACATTTTCAATAATTGCAGAAAGCAAGTATCATGTTTCCCATTTCTTAGGTCTCCAGATATGTAAGTCTTTTTTTAATTCAGAAAATCTCATTTACAAGATCAAACAAGAACTTTCTTAATGGACTTTCTGACTTTATTTACTGCACGTACTCTTCTTATAGTCCTCTTTTTACTGTCCTTAGCATCAACCTTTATCTTAATACATATATATATATTTGTATTTAAATACTCCTTTATTTTTCTCCTATTAATATACTATTGTTCTGTTGAGTCTAAGCACAGATGAATATACTATGCAGAGTCATAAATCTGTCTCATTTCCTGAGGAAGGGCTGGACCTTCCCAATAACTGGAAGATCTCATCATCTCAGTGCTCCAGAGAGTTTGCAGTGCTATGTGAATGCACAGAATTATATTAAGTCTAGCTCTGTGCTTTAGCTGATGAACCTTGCTAAAATCAGGAGCCCTGTTTAGACATATAATGTAGCTGTGTTTTAAGTCTTCATGTCTGGAAGAATTTATGAGCCAGGTTTCTTAGCAACCCGTTCAATGTGACATTGGTTTATCTGTACTTAAAATAGTTGTAGAAGTAATACAGTTGAATTCAAAACAGTGTAGCTGCAGAAATTAAGTATGGAGTACAGAAGAGCTTGGAGCACAGGCTTAAATGTATCCAGTCTGGATAAGCTGCTGTTGACAACGGAGTGTTCATCATAACTTTAGAATTTATGGCTACCTGGTATGGAATTGCAGATTTAAAATAATCAAGTCTATGCAATGAGGAGAAATGATGGAAATACAGTCCTTTCTCTTTTCACCTAATGAAAAATAAATCATAAACTGTACCTAGAGATTACAATTACTTTGGAAATTTTCTATGGTTATCTCCTAATTCGGAGGGCAGTTAGTTGATGGAACAGCTCTGTTCATTTCCGTAGGCAGAGCAGTGATTCTAGAGAGCCTGCACAGTACTGCCATTGACATCACCACACACACTTCATTGAGGCTTACAAAGCCATGGAATCAGTCATTCAGTGGTGTCTTTTGCTCACAGCATGTGGAAATTGGGATGATACTGGGAAAGAGAACTAGTGATGTATCCTACTTGCTTTATGTAGAAAAGAATCATCTATTACATGGACCTACACAAGTGGATGTTCATTGGAACCGGTCTTCAGAAAGTCTTATCACCTAAACATTTGGGTATCTTTAGTTGGTAGAGCTGTGTCTTTTATTTAGTATCACGACTGAGTTGTGCTTAGAATTGTTCCATGTAACTCTTTGTGCAGGATTCCCCATTGTCTTAAAAAAACAAAAATGCGGTACGAGAACCTGCTTTTAATGCCATTTGAAAGCAAGTGTACCCTTCAATGTGTCATCTGAGAAGAATACAGAAGTTAACAATGCTATTGTAGAGTATTACTATATATATTCTTATAGGCCTATCATGTTCTCCAGGAGCTGTTTTCTTTGCATAAATTTCAGACTTTCAGCAGCAGCAGCATTGTTCTTTGAGCCTAGTATGTTTTAACATGCTAAAAAATCAATTGCTACGAATGTGTAGTCTTGGATGGCTTGTACCATAGCCTTGCCTAGAAGGGATACTCTTGTCAGCTTTGATCAAAACTTGCTTTTGTTGCTTGCCAAAGATAATCTATTTATAGTAACCAATTTAATGTTTTCCCTTGTTGAGCTGCTAATTAATGAGAAATTGAGATGACATTAAACAGATAAATAGAAATACCTGTCTCTTTGTAAGAGGGGGAATCTTATCAACGTGTACTTTTGTATATGCATTCTGTTTTGAGCCTTCTCATTATGAGTTATCAGTATGTTTGCTCTTAGAATGTTAAGTCTGCTTTTTGCTAAGTCAGTTTAAACATGTTATGCTTGCCATTGAGGAAATCCCAATATTTGTAATAGTTAAATCAGATAAACTCATGTTTTGTGTTTCAAATTTTACAGAATCTAAACTACTTAATTTAAAAAAATGGTTACAGTAGATTAGTTCATTATTTTCCTTCATTTTAACAGGAAAAAAAATGAATTAATTCTAAGTAGAAGTGAAATCTCTAGAATGGCAATATGGTACCAAATTAATATTTTTAATTGATAAATGCAAATTAGAATTTGTGGATTTTTTTTTCTCTCTCCTCAGTGTAGGCTTCACATTGCCTGCCTCTGAAATCTAGAAGATTCAGTTCTTGGCCACTGACTGGCACTGAAGTTTGTAGCAAGTGGTGCTTACTTAAATTTTATTTTCCTCTGAAGTCATGTTCAGCCAACTAGGGAGGCAAAATTGAGAGATCAAAGAACTCTTGAGTCTCCATGATTTTGCTCAGATTTGAGGATTGTTTATGTGATGTAGGAGAGGATTGCATTAGTTTTCACTTTTTTTTTTTTTTTTTTTTCCATGAGACAGCTCAGCAGGGTGTGGATTTTTGTAATGTTATTAATCTGCAAATTCTTGAAGGCACTGACTAAAATCAGATGATAACCTCATTTATTTGCAAATCATTTTTATTGCAAATAATATCACTGGTGTTTACATCTCAAAATATACTTTGATCTCTCTGTTGGAGTCTGATTCTTGAATGAGCCTGGCATTCTTTTCAATACCTGTAGTGATTCTTTCTTCTAGCTGAAGGAGGAGTGCTGTTGCTTATATAGTGACTTCAGAATGAAGACAGTTTACAGGCTGGCATATGGTGTTAACACAAAATTGGCAATGGTTAACCTTAATATGACAACCCGTAAATTGGTAATTCAGGAGCTGCTGCTATAGCAGCTAGTATTTCCTTGCAGTGGTAGCAGCCCCACTGAAAAAATGAATGTGAGAGCAGGTGGTAGTGCAAAACACTACAGCTATCCTAAACTGTCCTTGCTTTGCACATGAATGGGAGTCCTTTGCCTAAAATAAGATGAAAGCGCCAAAACAATCTACTTAGAGTGTGTTAAAAGAGGAAGTAGTAACGCTAAAAATATGGTATGATCAACTAATATGGTACTATTTGAGGAACAATGTCATTTTCAGCAAATGCAGATGTTCCTGTATAATCAAGAAATATTTATCACATAAAAATGAGTTTAATTATTAAGAAAGATCTGGATGTTTTAGTTACCTTTTCTAACAGCATATGACTGTCCTTTCATGTGCACGTTTGTTTCTGTTTTGCTATTACAGTTTACAAAGGGAGGTCTCTAATTTGAATATAGACATGAAGAAAAGAATAAAGGAATTTATATTTCCCACAGAAGTCTAAACTTCCTCTTATGTTCTTTATGCAGGGAAATTAACAGACTGCAGCTGATACGAACAGTCTTCAATTTTATATCACGTATAATAACTTGGTTTGGCACTGACTTTTTAAAAATGTAGTGTAGAAGTTGATTGAGCAAACATTATGACAGTTCGGCAGATCGCTTTCCTAAATTATATACGCATTTTCTCCAAGTTAGCAATATTTGCATTAAAGGGCTTATTTTACTTTTTAAGTAAGGCATATATTCAAAATGGAATAATGAGATAATGTGACTTGCCCGGATCACAGAAGAACCATGAGGCACAGCTGGTCTGTTTGAATAATTAAATTGTCATTAACTGGTGATCATTTACTCTTTCTACTGAATTCTAGTTACACCTGCAGACACTTTGCCTATGCTCTGTAGTACTGATATAGCTGAACACAGGACATCTGACAATGTAAAAACATGTTTTTCTCCTTTATTTAATTATTTGTAATAATGTAAGTTAATTTTTGCCATCTGTTTGGAGCGCGAGTTGTTAAGCATTAGGTTTACATGGCTAACTGTGTTAATTAACAAAGTTCTTCCCTGCAGGATTCCTAAATTCCTGGCAGAACAACAATTTGACTGGAAGTATTCTGGGTTCATGGAGAAAACATTTACCTTAATTATTAAATCACATCACTGAATGAGAGTGAGTCTCAGGTGTTTGAAAGGTGTCTATTCTATCTTACCTGTTTATGATGGTAATGATGGTCTTGAACCTGGATGTTATCCAGCAATTGATCCATAAGGTTATTGATCATGAAATGCAGTGTATCCTGTAATCCATATTTTTGGAACATAACATTTTCATTTTGGACAATAATTATGTAAGTAAACTGTAACTGCTGTACATTATCTGAATATCAGTTTAAGCCATCACATCCAACTAAAGTGGTATTTGCACCTAACTTAAATGCTTAAGTATTTAAGGGCTATGTTTGTCAGAGGAGAGGCAAGTGGTCTGGCCTAGCTTCCAGAACTGGAAGTCATTTTCAGATTGCAGTGCTGAGCTTTGTCAAAACAGCTTGAAAGGTAATGATCTGTGTTTAATATAAATTAAATTACCATATATTCACTTGATCCTGTTTTAGTTGAACAGTGGAACAGCTTTAGTGGTGTTTCAGTATTAGTCTGGGCCCTCAGATGGTAATTGAATTGGTGTGGCATTAGACCTCAAGTGACAGAAATTATGGAAGTCCATATGTAGAGTTTATAGTAACTGATTAGTTTCTTACTCTGTTATATATTTTAAAACATACATTGATGATTTTAGGTTTCTCACAAATGCCCCGGTCAGTTATTGTAGACTTGTTTGTGGGATGTGAGAATTGCTTTGGTTTTAGAACTCAAATCTGCTACCAGCCCTTGAATAATTTCACTAGTCTTTCTTGGAAAAGTAATGGTTACACCATTAGATTTTTTTGTGATCTTCTCCAGCACAGAAGCCTGTGTTTCCAGCCAGATGCTCTGGTAGAAGATGAATCATAGTACTAGTAGTTTATTCTTTGAATCTTCCTGATATTATATAGTACTGCCAGCTTCATTTTGCAGCTCGTTTCTTGAAGTGCTCAAAACATACTGGCTTTGTTAATGGATGCTGCATTACTACTCAGTTGACAGCCTAGTGTAACGGCAGCATCAGTAGTCTCTTCTCCTGCACGAGCTGTTTGAGTAGTGCAAGATGAGGGAATGAAAGCAGAGGAAATGTGGTGACATGCATGTAGACAGGTAGAAACACAAGGCTGAAATGTTAGTCTGATATGACCTATGAATCTTTAGGTACTAAATAAAGAGTTTTCACTACAGCTTTAGTTTTCTTGATTTATTTTACCTTTGCTTTATTCCCTTAAATCAGCCAAAAGATGTGGATTGATTTTAACTGAATTGGTGTCAAGGCTGTGCTTTTCTTTGTCTTTGAGAAATGTTCGTGCTTATCAGCTGTTAAATACGCTTTAAAGTGAAAGTCTCTCATCGATATGGATTAAACAGAGGTGATGTTATGGGAAAAAATATCATTACATCCCTGGAATATAAGAGCTGCTATACGGAATAAACCAGAAATCCGTCTAGCTCATCATCCTGTCTCTGACAGTGACCAAAAATCAGTGCTTAAGAATGAGTAAGAACAGGGCAAGTAAATGATAGATCTTCTGAGTTCTGAGTACTTCCATAGCTCAGGCCCTTTCTGAATTGAGTGGTGGTTTCTGTGTTTTTTCTGTGGTGTTTTTCCCCTTCTCAGTGGATTTTTCTTCCACAGTGTTTTTTTTTTTTTTTTTTGGGGGGGGGGGCGGGGGTACACAGTTTCTAGGATCCACAACATCCTTTAGTAAGCTCCAGCAGCTTAGCTACATCTTGTGTGAAGAACCACCTCCTTTTGTTTAATTTGAATCTATACCTAGCTATATATACTGCTGAGAATTAGTTGTAATGGCCAAAGCCTTGCCAAAAACCTGCCAAGGCTTACATAGGTGTGTGCATTAGCATGGGCTGGCACCTGGACTTTCTCATCACTCACTCTTGTACAGCATAAACACTTAAGCTCTTCCTTTTGTAGATAGTTGCAGCTGTGGAAAATCTTTCTGCTGATGTATGGGTTTTTAGGGAGTAATATTAGCTTATTGAAATGAAACTTTTGTTGATAGGAAACTAGGACAGGGTGACCTGAAACTAGGATGACTTGATTGTCTTGCCCAATGCACATACTCTGAGGCCTGTCTGTCATGCATTGGTTAGGTGCATGTCGAAACTAATGAGGATTAACACAGAGGTAGCATAGTGCCATCACTATAAAAGATGGTAGTCTACCTCCCACTTTTAAGAGGAGAGAAGGAAGAGTTATCCATTAAAATCCTGTGTCTCTCATCAAAGGGAACTGTATCAGGGCAGTGTTTTAGTTTGAGCAAATCTATGAGTAAGTGTATTAATCAGCAGCGTGAGGTATCAAACTATTTAGAGCTTACATTTTGCTGTATCTGTATACCACATAGGCTCCTTAGCAAAAGTTTGTTGCCCTTGCCTTTTGCTTTGCAGCAGTCTTGATCCTATAAAACAGTAACCTGTAACAGATCTGCTGTCTTCATGTGATGTCCCGTAGCTCTTTTAGGGGAGCAGATGGTGAAAAACGATTTTCACTGCTGCTTTTGACTTTGCTAAACTTATGATCTCAGTTATCTCTTTTCCAGGAGTTTCTTTTAAGGAGTTCTGGTTTGCTCACTTGGACCTTGCAGCCGTCTCATACTTTGGATCGTTTTTACTGCTCCTTTCTGAGCCTCTTTATATTTATTTTTGAGCTTGAGAGAGGGATCAGATCTTCACACAGCATTTGAGATATGGGTGTGGCATGGAAGTCCAGTAGCATGTTTTCCTTCTCTTTTTTAATAATTTCTAACACTGAATGCGTTTTATTCTGACTGCTACTGAGTACTGAACCCATGCTTTCCTAGAATGAAATATGTAGTATTAGAATAGTATATTATTACATATTAACAAAATTCAAAATTGCTGTTGGCACTGTTCTTGCAGTTTGTTTGTATGGAGAAGTCTTAACGTTCTTGAAGATAAAAAAAAAAAAAAAAAAAAGTAAACTGTATGTCTAGATTCTGGTGCTCTAAGTTACCCCCTGCACGTACTTTGAACAGGAAGTTGGAAATTCTGGCCAAAAATAAAAAGCCCTAAAGTGAGAAGAAGGGCAATCTAGCAGGTAAAACCTACTTCCTTACAAATATGTTTTACAGATGAATAGAATGATCTTGGCAGCTCAGTGTTGGCAAGCCCTAGAAGAGGGAGAAGTAAACTTCAACAAAGCTGCGAAGTGAGCCAGGATCACTTCCTGGTAATGATGCCAAATCTTCTTTCTTACTGTTGAGTTATGATTATAGTTTCAACAGATGCGAGACTGAAGAAAGGACACGTACTCAAGCTAATAGGTGAAATTCAGCAGGGCTTTCTGGGTAAGAGCCTACCCTGTAAGAAAAGAACAGAAGAGAATACAGGAAACAGTTAAGAGGCTCTTGGTGAGTCAGAGAAAACAACTCATTCTCTTGCTTGCAGACAGTAGCTCTGCTACTCTTTAGAAATCCTTGCAATATTAGTACAGTAGAGGCAGGGTGTTTTTAATGGGGATTAAAGCACTCCAATTGAAAAAACAAATCAAAACCTCCCCCAAACTGTCACAACTGATAGTATATTCCTAGCTAATCTTAAGAATTTTCTTTTTCCTGTATCACCAGTGTATAGACCAAGAAAAGCACGATTACCAATCTCAGACAAGTGAAGAGAGGGAGCAGTCTGAAGGGAGCAGTCTTGATTGCATTTTTTGAGCTAAGATGTTAAAATGGGCCTTCATAACTAAAAGCATAGTGTGGCAGGACCTTTTTTTTTATTTTGGGGGTTTTTTGGCCTTACATGTTATGCAGTGCTGTTTTCAGTATTTCGCACATTCCTGTCTCTCTCTCTCTCTTCTCCTGCCCTGTAGTTTTGCCTGACTGGGGAACCTTTCTTCATATTTTAGTGATACACCGTGAAGGTTCAGCTGCCCTGGGGAGGGAAGTCAGGCAGTGTCAGAATTGATTATACAACCTGCTTGTGGCGCTGCGTCCTGTTCTACTACATTCTGTCCGCTGGTTGGGTTTGACTTGAATTACCATCTTCCATGTGTGGCCAGTGAATAAAGGAAGCCATTGGAATTACTACAATATTATAAAAGTTAATTAAAGAACTTGAGGTTGGCCAGTGAAAAAAACTGCCTGTGATTGAGAAAAGAAGCTAAATTGTTTCTGTAAAATAAAATGCAAATGGAATAAAGCTTTCTGCCTCTATTGCTGTTAAGCACGTTCCTCTGGGAGATGTGTGTGTGTGTGTGTGGTTTTTCTAATCATTTTGTTTACACTCCATCTACTTAGAAGTACTCCATAGATTGCTATATATACTCTTCTATAATGCTCATTCCTGAATGAATTAAGTTTTGGATTTCTCTAATTTAAAACTTTGGAAAAAATTCCTTACTGTGCTCTAACTGGAAGCTACACATGACTGACTTTTTTCTTTTCTTTCTATCATTGTATCTGTGAGTTATTTCTTCCTGGACTGGCTCTGGGCACTGAAACTGGGAGAAGGGATATTTATTTTGTTGTCTTCCGCGATCCTACCGCTTGCCTTGTGTGACCCGCTCAAAAAAGCTGCATGGCTTTGTTCAGAGTGGACAAAATGAGACTGCAGGGGTTGCAAGATCAATACACCGAGACATGAGTTAAGAGGAGTCAAACTAGTAGTGAGGTTAGTACTGTGATTAGTTTTGGTTGCCTGGATTAAGAAAAGGGTAAATGGAAAACGAGATTAGGGGGGAAAAAGGCAGGGGAATAAAGCTGTAGTGAAAGGGAATGGGAAACCACAGGTTCTGAGGGATTGGGTCCTTTAGGCACCATCTTGAAAGTGGGTGCCTCTAGATCCAACCATCAATTGAGGGTGAATGTGGGTTAAATTCTTTTGAGAGCAGTGGGAGATGGTAGCTTTTTTGAGAGAGCTGTGCTATGTAGCGTTTTGAAGAAAATATTATCTTTTAGCTCTGCTGAAGGAGAAGCTTTAGTTTTGAATAATAATGCCAAAGAAAATGACAGTTAAGAGTCACTGAAATCTTTTGCATCAGTCACTCTTAATCACTTGTAATTATCTGACAAGTTTTTGGCATCTGTTGTTACTTTAATGAGATCATTCAGCATCTCGAGTTTTACATTTGGAATTTCATAGCAGGCCCGAGTTTTAATTTTCATTATCTGGTACAATGAAATTATATGTTCCCTGATCAGAGTAAGCTGAGTAATTGAGGGAACTGAGAGACTGTGTGTGTTTTATATGGAACAAAGTGCTTGGCTATCTTATTTAAACCTAGCTTTTACATAGGAAATGGTAGAAGAGTGTTTCAGAATTAAACTTCTCCCTTGCAGTTTGGGATAAGCAGCCTGAAGCACCTCTGAGATGCTGCCCTTCCTCTCATTGGTTTTGTTCTGTCCCTGTAGTACTTCAAAACACTTTTCCCTTGGTCTTCCTGCCTTCAGTCTTCATCTGATTTGTTTAACCTCTGACTGTACTTTCTTTTACTTTAATTATTTCATCTGGAATGCATTTCTGCTCTCTCCACCTATTAAAAAAATTAAAAAAGTGGTGGAGGAGGATTAGGGCATCTTTCTTCATTCTCAGTATAATTTAAAGGTGTGTCACCCAAATATATTGTGATATTTCTAGAACAATAGGTTTAAGGCCCTTTTCTGCAAAGATATATGCATCTGAGTGATGGGAACAACAGCGTGTGCCTTTTGATAACAATGGGACTATTCAGATGGATAAAGTTGTTTGGGCATGGAGTATTTCTGGGATTCAGGCCCTTAGTATATAATTATTCTGATGAAATCTCCTTGCAAACAACTTACTATATAAGCCTGCTGTTTACTTATGAACCGTTCTATGTACTAAATATAAAAACTAGCCACATTAAGAGGTTCTTGGTTGTATAAAATAAGGATGCTGTAAATATAAGCTAAAGCCTTATGGCAAGTGTTCATAATTACTGCTTAATGAGCTATGTAATTTCACTAACTCCAGTTTTGGAAATTGCAAGACTTATACAATAGAAATAACTGCCATAATCTTTTGAAGATATAAAATTATCAGACAGAGTTAAAGTCAGACACTATTTCAAACCAGACAGAAAAAAAAAGAGTAGTTTGGAAACATTAAGTTACAGATTCTTAGAGGTTAAAAAAAAAGAAGGAAAAAAGACTGACATACATCAGGTCAGGTTAGCATGCATTGTTATCTTTCTCACATTAAAAAGAAAAAAAAGGAAGTGGTGGAGAGGGCAGCAAACCAAAACCTTTCATTGTGTTGTAGGGCAGGGAAAGGGCTACACATGGTGGCTCTGAACAATGAGAACACACAAGCTGCTGGTATTTGAGAAGGGAAAATGAACTGTTCTGCTTTATAAGACTGTACAAAGAAAGGATTATTTGGCAGCCAGTCTATAAGCAGTAACCTAGGAGGAGCTATTGAAATCTAATATTGGGTAGGCTCTTGAAATTTTAGGTAGTGAACATGAAGGGGTTTTTTAATGTATTTTACGTTGCAAACTTTGTCATTGTTTTCCTGCATACCTACAGTTCATCAGATAACCTCCACGTAGTTATATATTTTATCTTTTTGATAACAATCTGAGTTCTAAACTTCAGTAGAAATTTTGCATGTGCCTTAGTCCAGTGAACAGGCTGAGATTAACGAGTTAGTTAACCATTTCTTTGCTATAACAGTTTTCAGAGATTCCAGGCCTTTGGAAACTGTATCAAACTCTTAAATTAGCAGCGATCTTACAGACTGTGTTACGTAAGTTCTTCAAGACCTTTATTTCATATTTTATCAAATTCGGAATTGAATTTCTAGAGTTGCCTCTTGTAATAAGCATATAATAATTACAATAATAATTTATTCTCTAATCATTCTTCAGATTACAAAAATTCTTGCATATTTCTTCCAGATATGAATGAGTTTTCCTTTAAAGCCTCATAATGAGATTATGGATTCTGTGTATGTGCTATTGAAATATGGAATTGAAAATCCTCAGGGATTTCTGTCACACTTCCCCTTAAATCAAAGTAGTGTGGATAATTTAAAGTTCAGATGGACTCTTAATTCTATGGGCAGCTGATACGCTGCCAGGAAGTGTTTTCTGTTTCTTGCCAGTGCTATCAGTGGGAGTGGGATAGGATACTTGTGATGACATGTTTTGAGAGTGAGAGCTTGTTTAGGGGTGTCTCACTGTTTGGGATGTTAAATTAAGTCCCTAGCTTGGTTTTCACAGGCAAAACTGAAGGGTGAGAATGCACGATGGCTCTGAAGATCAGACCGGTTTTGGACATTCAAAAACTCAAGAATTCAGTTGCTTTTACTGAAAAGGTGATTGTAGGAGGCCTCTTACAGAGAGCATTTCCTGATACAGATGACAGCAAGCAGATCTCTCTAGCTCAGTAGAGGACAGGGGTACTTGGAATTGAATGCAAATTTGCCTTTTTAACTGAGCCAGTAAACCCACGGCTAACTTGTTGAAAAGGCTGACAGCTTTGGCAGCTGCACGTTAATAAGTGAATTTCTCCTGTGGTTCGTGTACTTGTCACCACGCCTCTGACAGACGTCAGATTCACTTTGACAAGCAAGTCACAGGACTAGGAGAGCCGCCTTGCTGAAAACCTCGTTCACGTGTTTCACTCAACGAAGCTGGAAACTTTTCATTTTCCCAGCGCTTCAGTAGGCGTTTGCGTCGCTCCGTGCAGGCCAAGCAAACCGCAGAGGCGGCCGCTGCTCCCTGTCGCGGCGGCCTCGCCGCCGGTGCCGCCGGAGCCCCCAGCAGCGCCGCGCCTCTCCTCCCCTCCCCCCGCGCCTGGCGCGGCTGCGCGCGCGCGCGTAGCCGTTGGCAACCGCTCTGCGCTCGTTCCCCTTTGATGACATCAGCGGCGGGGGCCGAGCCCCGGCGCTGCGCCGAGGCGGCGGCGCGCAGCCCGGCTCCCGCGCCAACATGGCAGCGGCCCGCGCCGCCGCGGCCGTTGTGTAAGCGATGCCGCCGCGGCGCTGACCCCGCGGACGTGCGCCGGCCTCGTCGCCTCCATGGATGCCTCCTCGGACCCGTACTCCCCGTACGATGGCGGGGGAGACTGCATCCCGCTGAGAGAGTTGCATAAAAGAGGTATCGGCAGTTGGTGTTGCGCTGGAGCTCCGTGTGTGCATAGCTGTGTGCTAGGTAGCTTTTCGGATCTTAAGCGTTTATAACGGCTCTTGCCTTGCTGCGCTGCGTTGTTTGCCAGCCTGGTGCCTTCGGTAGGAGAGGAGTCAAACCCTAGGTGGTGCTTGTGGAGTCATCGATTGTTTTCTCTGTGGGCAGATTAGTCCTGCTTCAGATCCCATCAGCTTGTGACTCCATCTTCGATATGTGGCAGCCTTTCCTTTTCTTAAATAAAGCCTTCTTCTGCACAGAAGACTTAAATTGTCGTTGTGGCTGACCATGACCAAACTGGCAAGAGCTTAAGGAAGCTATTTCATACCTTTTGATAACTTGAGTAGAAATAATGTTTTTTTTCTAGCTTAGAAGTTTCCTTATGTGTTTTTAGACTTAACTCTTTGTTGATATCTTTGAGATACAGAGGAAAAACTGTACAATTGTAATGTTAAGCCAAGCCAATATTGGTGCACTCTTAAGAAATCAGAGCTTTGTGATAAGTTCTTTACACTGTTGCTTGCAAGAAAGCAGATTAAAACCGAAAAACCCCACTGGTCTCAGTGTTCATAAAAATCCTCTTTTAAGCTTGCCATATGTTTCTTACAATAAACTTGTTTAAAGTTTTGGTTTTGTATTGAGAGTAGTTATAGTAGAAGTAAGATTATGGCCTCACGTTCTGAGGATATGCCTTTTTTGTTGTTGTTGGCTTTGGTAGGTTAAGCCTTCTTGTTAAGAACAGCAAATGTGATTATTTCTCACTTTAGTTCTGTGTAAGTTGACTGGTCTAAAATTAGAGAGTTACCAACATTTATGCCTGCTGGTGATTGCATTGAAGAGGAGGTGGTTTAAAAATAAAGACTTGATTTACATAAAATGAGTAGATTCTTTTTTCCCCTCTAATCACTATGAAGCCATTTTATTTATTTATTTTTTTTTTAAAAAAAACCCTTTTCTTGCAAGCTTTTATTTCTATAAATAATTAGGTCACTTTTTATCTAGCATTTTTATCTGTGTTTTAGTACTTTACATAAACAAGTTGCATGTTGTTGTCTTTTTGATTCTTACAGTGTTTATCAGCATACACTAAGAATGTCAACAAGTTATAATACAGCTTAGAGTATTTTAAGTCAAGCAAATTTTAGACCTATACTATTACTTCTTGATCCCATTGTTCTCTGCCCAGATCACTATTGTGCACCAAGTGTATGCTAATTTTGTAAGCCAGATTTTAAAATGACTCCTGAAAAACTGAGGACAGTATTTTTTTGAACATTTGTGAGGTGTGTTTAAATTTTTTTTGTTATTTTTTTCAGATGGGTGGGAAAATAAGTTGACTGTACATCTTGATAACCAGAAACAAGAGAATGTAATTTGTAGAAAGTTGTAAAGATGAGAACTACACAACAGCATTATTTAACCTTCTAACTTTGCAAATTATAGTTAGACATTGAAGTGGGATTGGCTGCACAACTGAAGTTCACTACATAGCACAAAAAGCGGAGATGCTTGTAGTGCAAAGTGGTGTCTGGTATATCAGAGTATTGCTTTTAAATACAGAGTTTACTGCAAATACTGTAAAGAAAACAGTCTAGGGCCATACTAGTTGTTTATGCTGTGATGACATCACTTGGAGCTAGCAAGAAAATTCCCAAGTGTGACTTGACTCGCCCCGCCACCCCGTAGTTTCATTGAATGCCATTAAGGCTTGTGCTTACTGTGTTCTGATACAGTATTTTAAAACAGTATTACTGGTGGTTCTTCAGCTCACTGTAGGGAGTTTAGAATTAGAAAAAACATTACCATTCTCTCTTGCAAAGCTTAATTTGTTGAGTGTGTATGACTCATAAAAAGATTGAGTCTGCAGATCATAAAGTGTGTGCTACAGCTTTCATCAAAATTTACTGATTTACAGCACCAAAGTAATCTATGTTATTGTCATCTTGATATCAAAATAAGGCTAAAATGCTGGCAGACTAAAACAGAAATTTAAAGCAAATTTTTGACATTTCTTTATATTATTTATGGATCTGGAAAAGGATACTCAAAGCTTTTTTCCTATATGGATTTCAGAGTATTGTAAGAAAAAAAAAAGAAGAAAATGGATAAAAAAATACTTAGGGAAAACAAGCTTAGTAGTTAAAGTCTACGTAACTTTTTTCCCCTAATTCACATACTGATGCTTCCTCTATTGTGCAGATTAATGTCCCTGTCTTGTAAAACTGCTTTGTAACATTATAACATTCGTTGCACTAATTGACTGCAGTGGCTCACCCAAGTAGCTGTTCCTCAGCAGTGATGAAACAACTATTTAACTCGTTTGGGGTCTTCAAGTTTTAAGTAGTGACCTTTACTAACAATTGATGAAATGAGATATGAAATATTATATCCTATTACTATTAAAAGCTTGACCCAGTGGTTTTCATTAGGAAGATGTTTTAATTCATTCAATCCAAATATACTGTAAAACATAAATTGGAAAGATTTCAAAACATATTTTCTTAACTGTAATAAAAATAAATAAATAATTTTTTAATACTGATTACTACAATAATATCTGTATTTTTTCTAATAGATTATAGATATTTGTTTTTTTTTTAATTTGCTCTGTCCTGATACTTCTCTTTATGTAGTGCTAATCTCATAGTTCCAGACCTTCTTATCCTCTCTGATATATTCATATAAAACTACAGAAGTACTTCAGTTCTACTGTCTTCTCAGGTAGAATACAAAAAAGCTTTTTTCACCTCTTAATGAGCTTTTAGATTTAGGACTGTGCACATGTAATTAACTGACATGTCACCCATTTCAGAAGAATTTGTTATATAATGAGCCATATGCTGGAATATATTGTGTAAATAAATTGTTATTATTTGTATTGTGCAGTTCTTTGCCTTGGACTTATTTTTGTGTCATTTTTTTGCTAGCAGGATTGATGTGATATTTCCAAAACACCAGTATCTTGCTGTCTTTCCAGCCAATCACAGATACTTTCACTGGCTCCAATTTTTCCCTCCTTTTGTCTTAAATAAGCATTCATTTTTTTCTTTTTAAATTTGAAATATGGGTGATAGCAGCACGTATATAGTGGCTAGGCTGTCTAAGCCGGTAGGAAAACTTCAGCTTCAGCAAGCACTGGGTGGTAACTAACTTGTATTTGTTATGTGCACGGGATTGCCACTGAAATGAATGAAATGCTATATCGCTAATAATCTGTGACTGAGTTGGTAGCCAGGAGATGTAAAAATTATGTGTGGAAAGAGCATTCAGTTTTCTGACATACCAGATTTACCAATGAGTTATTTTTAGTAAACTCATTTTTTTTATGAGGCAAAATAACGTACAGTTTTATTTGCTGTAAGGACAAATCATCACTGCGCGTAGGTGCAGTTCATATTGCTTACATTATACTATTAATATTAACATTGGGGAACCCCCCTTCCCATCACAGGTTCCTCCAGAAGTTTTACTTTTGCGTTTTAGGCTGTATTTCTGCTTATGGGCTTCTCATGTTTCAAAATTGGCAGATGAATTGAAAGCCATCAGAGACTGAAATTTTCATCATGACCTTTGAAATATGTGGTATGAAAGGTGTTTACACATGCTTAGAGCTAGAGTTTGACCCTAAAAACTTTATTGGTAGTAGAATAGTAATAAAATTAACTTTCAGACTAATTAGATGCTGTGCTGCACTTCAAGGTTCAGGCCAGAAATTCTGATCAAGGTGATTGTAGCCATAAATGTTCCTTGAATGGTGTATCAGGAAACGTGTTACCTAGAGCCACCTCATATGTAACTTTATATGTTATGGGAACCCGCCCAGCTTTCTTAGGCCGTTGTATTTCTGCAGCACTTCATTTTATGGTTCCTGGTATAGAAAGGGAACAAGAATTTTCTATTATGAGTCTAAGTCGTTTGAGTTTGACGAACAGAAGGTACTATGGAATATAGCTGCAGTCATTTGCAGGTAGTTATAGATTTTCTGCCTGCATGGGCGGTATGACTGATAATCTTCTTTATTAGGCATGTACTTTTCAAATTTCTGAAGTAATTTGAGATATAATACTGCAGGCAATATTAGGCTAATGAAGTAACCAAGATTATGTTCTTATTAGGCCTGATTGGGATAATAATGTTAGGATTATTATTTCTGTTGCATCCTGTCTTTGCCCTCCAAAACAAAGCATAAGTAAATACCTCTTACGTACATACAGCAGCAGTGCTTAGAAATCTGATTATCTTAATTTCCATTGTCCTGACTCTATTGGTAAAGCCTGGTCATTGTTAGAAGTTGGATTATTTCTCCAATTATATATTTATACCGTTATTTTTCTCATCTCCTTCCTCACAGTCTGTGCACTGTCTATCTTATGTTGTAAGTTGTAAATATAGTAGTGTGGGAACCACACATATTTTTTCACTTACATACCTGAAGTTCATATTGATTGTAGACATAGCTAAATAAGTTATGTAGTCTATCTTCCATGTACTTTGACTGCAAGAAAAAATAATCTATAATGATAAAGCCATTTTTCACTGCAGCATATAGACAGGAAGAAGTATTTCCACATAATGTAAGAAGCCAAAATTGATGCTTGCTTTTATATACAATGTGCATTGAGCAATGCTTGACCTTTTCTTTGCCTTGGCCTCAGATTCCTATCTGTTTGCAGAGGATGCAACTGTTCAAAAGGCTTTGTTTCACTCTGCAGCAGTACTATTCAACTTTCATTTACTCCTCTTTATTCATTTACTCCATCAGCTCCTACTCTTTTTGAAGATTATTTTTGAATTTAGATTTTTGGCCAAAAGAAATGGTAAGGAGGAGTTTTTGTAAAGCTTTTTGTTTTCCCTGTTCTTCCGACCTTATTCTAAGTCTTCCTGTTTCCCACTGTATCAGATTTGCTAACTGACTTTTCAGTTGGTATATATATGCTTCTGTCATTCTATGTGAATTTTGTTTGTAATGCTGAGAAGGCTAATGTAAGCTTTGTAAGTTCAAGCTTCTAAGCCTATGGTTCAAGAGAGCCAACTAAAGAGATGAGCTGAATTCTTAGCTACACACAAAGAAAAGAGTATTACTTGATTGCAAAGGCTTTAAATCAATGATTGTCAGCAGCAGTGGATAATATGCTCTGATATGATATGGTTTGCTTCTGATTCTGAAGTTTAAAAGTTACTTCTACCCTGGTAAAAACAATAGCACTCTAGTGACTGTTTTCTTGAGTTTTTACAGACAAGTTGAAATAAACTGACAATTATTTCTTGCCTTTTTTTTCATTAGACATTTCATTTGGAGGTCAGAATAGGGATACAAAAACAAGTCCAGGCACTAACACATCTTCTTTATACAAATCTTCCTTGTTACAAGTGTGAATGATCCTAATGGTGTGCTTCGCATTCAGGGTGCTTCCCTGCCTCCATTCTCCTTGCTGTCTAATACCCAAGGGCACATGGGTGAAGCAAAGACTTAGATTAGTATCTTGCCTGTGGAGAGCTCCAGCTCCTGCAGATTTTAGCACTCAGCAGGTTTGGATGCTCATGTCAGGGAGGCTTATCCTGGCCTCTGGTGTAAACTGATTAGTTTGGTTTTTCGTCACAGAAGTGCATTTCCTCCTTCCCCTTTACACTGTTTGAAGTAGCACACCTGAAGCACCTTGCACTGCTGTCAGCCAGACAACAGTGAAGTGAAATATTGTATAGTTCTGCATTGTCTGGAAAAAGGGATATGGGAGCAGCAGCAAACTGTAGGGTACTCTAGCTATAAGAGGTAGTTTTATGTAGGTGGTAGAGAAGTTGCCTTTGAGAAATTGGGTTGTATTGTTGTTCTGCCATGGACTCTGTTAGTGATGTTTTTTGTTGTAGTGTGTACAACTGTGGAATGTTTTTGAACGTACCTTTCTCAGGGAATTTTGAGCTCTGTGAAATGAATATTACTGTATACTGATTGGATATTAATATTTATGTAGAAGTGTCTGAACTGCTTCCAGGAAAAGGACATAATTAAAATTTAACAAGAGCCCGTTTATATATTTCAGTAGATCTAGTCTGATGGTTTGTTGCTGTGGGAGATCTTGTTTGCCCTTCCCTTCCTTTCTTCTGTCTGTTCCTGCTCTTGCACTGGCTCTGTCTGACAGCATGATACTTGATTTCGGTTCGGTAAAATGGCAGAAAGTTTGTTTGTTTGTTTGTTTTGTATGCTTAGCTGGATTAGCGTGTTCGGTATACTGTGCAGTCAGATGAGTGACAGAGCTAATCGAAGGCCAAGAATGGGAGTGTACGATCAAGGGTGAGAGTTAGAAATGGAGATCAAGACCTCCCCTTTGGGTGGCAGTAGTAGTAGTCTTGTTCATCAGCTCAACCTAACTGTGATTCTGTCCTTAGAGATGTATCTCACTGTCATAAAGTGGAGTAAGCTGCTATATGCTCAGTTTGAGACGGAACAGTTTATGTGCACTCATTTCTGAATGTGATATGGTATATGCTACATATATATGATGTGATGAGAATCACCAGCTCCATAGCTGAAAGAGTTTCTCATGGTGTGGACTGCAGGAGGAGGAAGGGAAGAAAGAAAAGTGAAAGTTCAGAAACTATCAAGTATTGATGTATTTCTTTAAAACCTCCTTCAGAGTAGTTATGTGCAATATAGGTCATATTACTACTTGGAGGATATCCTTTGTCATTGCTGTCAGACTGGATACCTGTTACATCTTACATATTGAGCATCAGATGTTATACAGTTGTTCACTTCGTAGTCTTCTCCAGGACAGCCTTTCTACCATGCACTAATGCAGGATATCACTGCCCATTTCCTGTTTGATGTAAAATAATAATATATATATATATATATATATATATATATATATATATCTCCAGCACTCTTTGGTGATGACCGTCTTTGTAGTCTGCTCCAAGTTTTGTTTAGTGTCTGATGCAGTGTGTGGTGCTATCTCTGATGATCTCCCTGCAAAAAATAGTTCAACATGTTTTAATACACATAGTATCACGGAGTGGTTGAGATTGGAAGGCACCTATGGAGATCATCTAGTCCAACCCCTCTGCTCAAGCAGGGTCACCTAGAGCACATTAGGCAGGATTGCATCCAGGTGGGTCTTGAATATCTCCAGAGGAGACTCCACAACCTCTCTGGGCAACTTGTTCCAGTGCTCCGGCACTCTCACAGTAAAAAAAAGTTTTTCCTTATATTCAGGTGGGTATGATCTGTTACTGTTCATGATGCTTGTCCAACTCTTAGCTCTCCTTTGTCTTGTGTGGCGTAGGACTGTGTTCTCCTTACAGTTTGATATTCTTCCCTATATAGCAGAGCATAAAGTGACACTCCAGGTCAGAGGCAAGCTTTTGTCCTACTGTGATCATCCAGGTTCAGCAAATTGCTTGATTCCAGTTAAACACTGTGGAAAATTAATAATTTAATGATTGTGTGAAAGTAAATTATGAGTCCTTTTCATGTAAAAATAACGTTTTTATAATATATTATTTTACCTTTAAGAGCTAAACTAATGATAACAGTGTGAAATTTCTTGTTACCCATTCCCCACCACCACCAATAAATAAATAAATAAAAATTCCCTGCCTTTTTGGCTAGTCAGAGATGTGTCTTAGACAGACTTCCTTTCTGGTTACTAGATTTGGAAATGGCAAGAGAGTTGGATTCCCCTATCCTAGAGAAAGGTTTTCATATTCGCTTCCATTAGCAAATGTATCTTAACTTTTTTATTGCTAGCCTTTTATTAACGGACACATCGGTAATGCTTCTTTACAGCTACCTTAAAAGAGACCAGGAACAGTTTTGATAAGAAGTTTGCAGGGCTTAGCTATGATAAATAGATGAGGGAGAATTTAATATGGCATAGGCTTGGAAGAAAGCAATGTTAAAAAAAGAAATGACAATCATGGTAGCATTAGAAAAAGCTCTAGGCATTGTTGAGGATGTTTCCCGTGTTTGCATTCTCTCCATTCACTTGAAGATTAAAAAACCCTCTGCTTTTCTGTACCATTTTAAGCTTTGCTGTATGTAGACAGCAAAGTAAGGTTGTTAAATAGAAAAATGAATGGTTTTGTATGTCTGAAAATTTTAGGTTGTATTTTGTCTTACTAGGACTTTTTAATTATTATTTTCTTGTATGTCATCTTTCAACCTTAAGAGTTAATTTGTGTTATATAGCGAACCTAAATGAGACCTGTCGTGCTACGGATGGCCAAGACGCCCCTTTGGGTCAAAAGGCAATCGTAAGCCTGTGATAAATCTCACACTTGCCAAGTTTAAAGGCAAAAGAATTTTATTTTTGTACCAGACTTAATCCCTACACATTTGTGATGGCTGAGACTGTTAAGTGTGGCCTTTGTAGCATTTGCAAGGACTTTACAGTTACGCCCTTTTTCTTTTTCTTCTTTTTTTCTCTTTGATGGGTTGAAATATGCTGCTGATAACACTGTAGAGCTGACTTTACAATAAAAAGTGAAATAAAAATAATTCCCGCATACCTGCCTGACTATTCAGGTGTCAGTCCAGTGAAATGAGTTCTAATGCCTGTGTGAAGTGGTAGGAGTATTGGGCTCAATGGCTGGTTGGGCCATCATCAGGAATAGATCTTCAAGAATAGGAGTGTAGCGTGGTATGCCGTATGCTACTGACTAAATGATCTTCCTGTAGTTAAACAAGAAACAACATTGTGTATATTACTTCAATGTAAATGTTTCCTTTATGGCAATTACTGCTACAGAAGCAGTTGGGGGTGGAGGGATGGTGACCATACCAGCCTGATACATTTTGGCAGTCATCCAGAAAATGATTATACTTGTGGACTGTAAACAGACTACTGCAGGAACTGATAAAAAGAGGTGTTGGAGAAGTAATGACATTCAGAAGCTTCAAAAGACAAAACATTCTCCATCATTTGTGGAAAAGGGAAAATTTTCCATACTTTCCTTGCTCTTCTTCCTTATTCTGATCAATGAAAGAAACAGTTTTGCAGGTGTTGCTCTGTAAGCTGGTTGTGAAGGAGCTAGCTAGTAATGAAAAAATAGTACATTTCCTTTGTACAAGATTTTTAACTTTTCGTGACTGAAGGGTTTTCTGTGAGCTACTTGAGATTTAAAGCATATAAATATATTTGCGTAGCTCACTGTTGCTTTTTAGCTGAGCATGGAGATGCTGTGAACATGGTGTCCAATCATCCGATTTAGCTTTTTTACAGACAAATTTTCCTATAGCAGTTCAAAAACTAAAGTAAGTACAACTTGTGTCAACATTTGTTTATTTTTCACTATGTTCTGTTGAAGTTTGTCAAGAGTCTGCACACAGAACAATATTTTAACTAGTATGTTAATTCATACTTAACCAATGGACATATGAAGTAGAGTGATGTACAAATTTAGCCTACAGCTGAATGACAGAAAAAAAATGTTAACATGCAACATTGAGACCTTAAATGATTTCTTACCTGCTGAAGATGATGACATATTTAAAATAATAAACTTCCCTTTTTTGCTGCAGGAAGTTTCTTATATTATTCTATGTCTAAGTTAGCAAATAACATGGCTCCATAACAGTAAATTTATAGAGGGAAACAGCTGGTACTCGGCACCCAGTGTCATCCTGTAATTATTTCAGGGGATGTTGCTTTGGACTAGCTCTAATCTGGTTTTGTGGACTGAATGCCTGTTTGCAGTTGGAATGTATCTTTCGTCATAGAGTGCTCAGCGATGTGGACTGGACCATAAAGAGTAGGGAAAACTGAGAGATTCACTTTGAAAGCAAATTTCTTTCTTAAACTCAAATGCTTATATACATACAGTGTTATTACAGTGCCTACTGTAGCAAGTTGTAGGGTTGTAGTGTCCTTGGACATTGCTGGAGTACACGAGTTGTGAATTTTCTGAGATTGTTGATTGTTCTGTTTTTCCCTTTCCCTTTCCCTTTCCCTTTCCCTTAATAGAGCATAATCTTAGTTTGGAAGAAAAGTGGGCAAGTTGAAAAATACTGAAACAACATAAACAAAACATCAAAGCCCAAAGGCATAGATACACACTTAAGATCAGTAATAGTTACTAGAGGTAGTGTTGGGATTGTTAGGATCTGACTGAGCAATGCATTTCAACATATGCATATTATGGGAAGTGTCGTAATTACTTGCATAGAAATTTTACGTGCTATAAAGTTATGATCATTAGAATACTTAGCTATTTTATTACAGAATTTATTTCCTATCTTTCTTCTGTCATAGGAACCCATTATACAATGACAAATGGAGGAAGTATCAACAGTTCAACACATTTATTGGACCTTCTGGATGAACCAATTCCTGGAGTAGGAACGTATGATGATTTCCATACCATTGACTGGGTTCGAGAGAAGTGCAAAGACAGAGAAAGGCATAGACGGGTACTTGAGATAAATAACAATACTTGAAGATTTTGTTGTTGTTGATATTGGGATTAAGGTCTGATCTAGTAACATAAAAGTATGTGAATACTTTAAAATTTGTTAGTAGTTACATCAGATAGAGCTACTGTAATGCTGTAAAGAAGAAGCGCTGTTTCATTGTTATCTGCAGTCTTGTGACAGTATTATAAATCGGAAAGGAAACGGTATTAGAGTGCAAATAAATTTCTTTCCTCAAAATGACACTTTTACAATACTGTCTTTTTTTGCAATACAGATATATTTAAGACTATTTTTTCAGCAGATGTGTTTGGAGCAATACAGTAGTGTTTATGGTGCTTTTTCTTGCATAGGAAAATGGACACTGATATATGTCTCTTTTATACTGACACAAGTACATCTAGAGTACTGCTACATATATACACTTATACTGATATACATACATTAAAAAAATAGTAGTCTCAGTAGTATGGAAGCATCCTTTATACTTTGCCATCACACAACTTGCTTTTTCATCTATCTCCTTGTTTCTTCAGAAGACCCTTTAAGGTTCAGGCTATTCACCTTTATCAGTGTGTTCTGCTGTGAGTTCTTTCATGAACTGAACTTCAGTTCTTTTGTTCAGTAATCTACTAGATACTGTCATTCATGTTATGGACTTAATAGCATTTTAGGAGAGAATATGCTATTTGAGAGCTTTACTGCCAAATTTTTGTAGTACTCACGTTAATTTACCTTAAAGAAAGCCTGCTTTGGAGATGTGAAGATACGGTTCTCCTAAGATCTCTTTAACTGGCAAAAGTAGTGGTTAGAAGAGAATGTTAATTGGATCTCAAGCATTAGAGTACTGCCTTGATTGTTTGAAGGGCTTCATGTGCAGTATAGTATAGTTGGTTGAGTAACTTATTATTTTGCCTTCTTTCGAAATGGCAAATGTAAACTTCCTGGAAGCAAATGTAGGGTGTATAAACTGATTTAATCTGCCATGGTTTAAAAATCTTACAGTAATTTAAAAAGGAAAACAGATCAATTCAGTTTTACTCCTTTTTTTCCCCTTTTTTTTCTTTTTTCCCCCAGAGGAAGAGATTCACTTGTGCAGTGAATCTGAGAACACATGTATTTTGACTGAATAGTTTTTCTGACGGGATATTTTCCATATGATACTTAGTTTCATAATTTGATTTCTAATATGTGGTAATTGCAACAACTCATCTTTACACTGCAAATGTATAGGTTAATACGTAGTGGATGTGCCTGACCAAATGCCGGCAAGTGCGCACACCTGGAGATAAGTGATCTTCTCAGGACTGACAGCTGTTCTTCATTTTAAAATTTGAAACCAGAAAAGTCAGAACAGACAATCTGCATGAGTTTATAGTCATAGAACGTGGGAGAACATCTAGCCACTTAATCAGAGATTTAGAAAGAAAAGAGTGAGTGCTAGTTTATGCTGTTATTGAAAGACATGCTACTGTAGAAAAACATAGGATTTTATTTTAAAAAATGAGAATCTAATGAATGTAAAATAAATATATTTGCTCTAGGGAAGTTATCTTTTTCTAGAACTTCTTGCCCAGTATTCTGCTTTCTTGTTTTTTCCTGTTTATTGCACACACTTTCTTTCTGCTCTTAAGTAATGAAAATACCACAAGACTAGGATGCAGTTTTATAGTGAAGGCTTAATCATAAAACAAATTATGCACAAATTTCAGCTAAGCTCATACACTAAAGTAAATGAGACTAAAATAAGAATGAATTTTATCAGAACAGTGTTTTATCATTGGTAACAGTTAACTAGAAGTATTAGCAGGCAGTTGTCCACTTCTATGTTTAGACTTAAAAACACACATGAATATTTACATAAATGTGTATTTGAAATATAAATGTTTAAATTTGAATCATGTGGAGTAGTTTACTTCCAGCTTGGCTCTTTTATTATACATTTAGTAGTTGTTGTATAAAAATGACCTTTTGGCCATTTATTTCAGGGTCAACATAATAAAAATCATTTAAGATTTAGAAGAAAAAGTATTAATTTTACAATTACGTTTTTAGATGCCCATCTTACAGAGTATGCAGAGTATCTAAAGTGTGCATTTTCTGTTCTTTAATTCTTTAAGCAAATTTCCCTGTCCTCTGTCAGTTATTTGATGTCTGAATAATCAGGCTTGAATTGGGTTTGTAAAGCAGTTATCCTGGAAGAATGTTTATAGTTTAGAGATAGGAGGTATTTGCCTACAGCTTGCATCGTGCAGTTTGTATCCTGTATTTATTTTTTCCTTCTATTTGTATTACAGGAATGCATTCAAACATAGATTATGATTTGTCTTTGCAGATTAACAGCAAGAAGAAAGAATCAGCATGGGAGATGACAAAGAGTTTGTATGATGCATGGTCAGGATGGCTCGTAGTCACTCTAACTGGTTTGGCATCAGGTAAATAAAAATAGAGATATCTTTGTCGTCTTCGTTAGCATGTGTAGTTACTGTGACTTTCATTCATATGTTATCTGCCAGCCTGGATGAGAACTGGCTCAAGCTACTAATATTATTTCACGAGGGAAGAAAAAAGAGGGATTACCTTGATTTACAGACTTCAGAGTTTTGGGGGAGGGTTTACTGATCAAATGGAAGACATCCATTTCCCACTGGTAGCAATGAGAGTTTGTTCAAGTAAACTAATAAACTACCAGTGTCCCTTAATCTTGTCACTGAGATGGTGGTTCTTCCTTGTCCGTTAAACTTTACTTTTCTCCCATAAGTTTTCTTTCAAAAATCTCTGTGTTAATTGATTGTACTTGATGTTTTTCTGCTGCAGACTTGTTTTTTTCTTGCTCGGAACCTTACTAAGTCTGTCACATTATTTCAAAAAGTAACTGGCATAAGTGTAGTTTCAGTAAACAGACTTGCTTGTAAAGCACATGTGAGCAAATACGTGAGCAATACATGAGCAAAATCTAGCTATATGTTTATGTCCATCTTTGTAGAGATTGCTATACAAAAAGTATTAGCTGTAAGAATTAGTGTTCACTGGCCTTTCGTTCAACTTTATCTTTTTTTAAAAAATATTTTTAGGATGGGTTGTACAACTAGAAGCATAATTGTGGCCCTGCTGTGATGCAGTGCCACTTTCTATAAACATGTTTTGGACTGATAAAATATTCAGAAGTGAAAAGTCACAAATTTTTGTGCCCATTTTGTCCAAACAAGTATCTCAAACAGAGAATTAGATTAAATTCTAGGTAAAGTGGATTCGTGAGAGATTGGTTGTGCCTGTTAGAGGCATGATAAACGTAAAATTACCACTCAGATAAATACATAATTGCTTTCACAAATCACATATGAATTAATACGTATGCAAAGTATATATGGCATGTGTTTATATACTTATGCATGCACAAATTAGGAGCGTATAATTACTGGAAATTGCCTGTAATAATTCTGGTGGAAAAGTGCAATATCCATTGTCTAAATTTACTTTTTTCCCTCAAAGCTGCAATGTATATTAAAATTGCTCTACTGTGCTTCGTAACAACACATTGCTATCAAATTGTGTTCATCAGACTCTTCAGGTTTTTCAGTTTCCTAACTTTCTGTTAGTGAAACAGGTTTGACAGTTTCACTACTGTACGTGTATGATGAATCTTGAAGGGATGCAACCTTGATTTCAGTTACCATGAGATTTTGTATATGTGTTTTACTCATTCATATCAGCATAATTTGTTTGAAGTTATGTTCTAATAAAATATTGCTGTACAGTTCGATTATTCTATTTAATTGGCAATGATCTCAAACTGAGGCTTTACCAAGGTTAGTGAAGGTAAATTAGAGGTAATTCTCTAATACTAGTGTAAACAAGTAAGTTCGGTGACTGTCTATTGACAGCAAAGTCTAGTAGTGATTAATACCTTAAAAATAGGAAACTATAACTAACAGTTGTTCATGGTCAGAAAAATTTTGACTTCAGATGTAACTTTTCGGTATACTGCTACCGTGAATAAGTATCTTGCTTTTGTAAACTAACGATTTTTCTTTTAATTCTTTGAAGTGATCTCCTAAGTAATGCCCATTTTTCAGTGACTCTTTCAGAAAGTTTTCAACATGCAATTACAAAACAGAATTCATCTTAAACTTTGAGTTCAAGAAGTTCTTAGCATCTATAATGCCTGTAACCTTTAGCAGGAATTTTGTGTGCCTGACATGTTACAGAATTAGGCCATGTAGATTACTCTGAATGTCATCGGGTTTATCTGCTGTTTTATTTATGATGTTCTAAAACTATTTTTGGCAAAGTAACAATTGTCAAAATATGCTGTTTTGTACAAAATAGATTAGAATAGTTTGTGAATCCTCTTGAGGCGTGGTACGGTTTGTTTGTCGGAAGGTGTGTTGTCTTTTTCATCAGAAAAATATAACAATCCTATGGCTCTTGAGTTTCACTGGATTGTTGAAAAATGATGCTGAGGGGAGATGCATTTAACTTCAGAAATATGCACAGTTCTAGATTTTTCAGGAAAATGCTAATCTTGCCACATTGCAAATTGAGTATATGCTTGAAAATCACTAATATTTTAAATGCATATTTCTTTAGGATTTCTGTAATTTCAGGTTACATTAATTAACGCCACCACATTTCTTCATTTTAGCTGTGTTTTATTTCTGTTTCCCAGAATACTAATACAAAATCTTTTTGTACAACAGGGGCATTGGCAGGGTTAATAGACATAGCTGCTGATTGGATGACTGACTTAAAGGAAGGCATTTGCCTTAGTGCTTTGTGGTTTAACCATGAACAGTGTTGTTGGGGTTCAAATGAGACAACGTTTGAAGAGAGAGACAAATGTCCACAGTGGAAGACATGGGCAGAACTAATAATTGGTCAAGCAGAAGTAAGTATATACCCATTCGTTGATGGGCTTGCTCAACAACTCTGCTGATTGTAGAGGACACAGTCTTAAGGTTAGAGTACTGAATTGGGGCTATCTGCTCTGTTTTTAAGGATTTTGATTGATTAATTAGTAAAACCATAATAAATGTGCATTTATACACACTGCAAGAGGGCTTAGGGTGTTACCAGTGTAAAGAAGTTACAGGAACAGTATGGAATTGTTAATGAATGTGGGAATTTTTATTCTTGATTGTAACTATACAAAAAAGCCAAACGTAAGTGAAATTTGTGTTATCTTCTATAACTTGTTTTTATTTTTCTATGACAAAACTTTTTAATACAGAATATTTAACTTGGTATTTAGTATATTTAGCATCTAATAGCTATAAATATGCCTGTGCTATTGTTTTGTTTTGTTTTCTAATATGTAATGTTAGAAAATTTCTAACTTGGTGTAACAAAGGTTACAGGTACATATAACCTGAGGAAAAGGTGTCATGACTTGACACTTTTCAAATAAAACTGACACTCTAATTACTTAGTTATAATTTACTCTCCCAGGAAATGTATGTATAAGTGTACTTTTACAGTATAAGAGTGCATCCAGGCTACTTTTAAGTAGTAACTAAGTTCATACATCCGATTTATATTCTGACGTTTGGGGATTTTTGTTTTTTATAGGGTCCAGGTTCATACATAATGAACTACATAATGTACATTTTTTGGGCTTTGAGCTTTGCTTTCTTAGCAGTTTCTCTGGTGAAGGTGTTTGCTCCCTATGCCTGTGGCTCCGGGATACCTGAGGTGAGGTCTAAATAATATGTACATTATATAAGTGTTTCATATTAATAGAAAAGTTTCTGTTGCCTTAGATAGTCAGATGGAAAGGCAAGAGGGAAGACCCTGTGACTTTGATGAAACACATTAATATAGGTGTTAAAATGGAAATAATGTAATTGTGTCAAGCATAGCTGAAAAAAATACTTGACGTTTCAGAGGGTATCCTGAGTTTGTAGTTTTTTGCTGTGTGCTTTTTGCTGGACTACTTTTTCTGGAAATACTTAGCTTAGTATAAACTTCTGAAGAGCTTCTGAAGAGTGATTTCCTCCCCCTACCCTCCTCCTCCAACTTGCTCTGTAATTATAAGAGAGCAGTGATTCACTGACAGAATAGAGTCCTTTGTTACAACAGCTGATCTTTTGCTGTACTGTTTTTTCTTAAGTGACACAAACTGATAAACAGTCAACACATGAGATAAAATATTTGATATCCTTAAAAACTTTCTTTTAACAACTGTTTGTCTGCTACTACACACAATGGTGAAAAATCCTCCAAATTTAAAATCCTGGTGAGTCTCACTTTTCCAGTCTTTTTGTAAACATTTCTTCATATATTTGTGTTGTAGAAGTTGAAGGACAAATAAGAATAAATCCAGAGTAGTTCTGTACCTCTGTCCTAGGGGAGGTTTCATTCTAAATTGATCTCCAAATGTATTTAGCTAATCTTTACTTTCTGCACACAGTTGGACAGTATTTTATGTGCATCCTATTTTATAGCTTTGTTGTCCTTTGCTTTGATAGCTATATTGTTTCCTATCTATGGGCATATTTTCCAGGCTAATAATGTGATGCTATTAAGCTAAGTAATACTGTAGGAAATGGTACCTCTAGTAAAAAAGGCAGATCTTTTTCATCTTTGCTGTCTCACAGAATTAACTGTTAAATGTTTATGTAGATATGGTAAAAATATAAGGAGAACACGAAGTGCAGAATTGCTGCAAAGGGGATATTGTTGCAATTAAAGTAATTTATAGGTGACCTTCAGTGTAGTTTTTACAGAAGGTTTATTTTTTGTTCAGGAGTTTTCTGACTTTCACTTGACAATTTATGTATTAAATCAATAAATACAGTCTTATAAGCTACTGCAGATATAGCTTTTATTAAATATAACTGATAATGTTGTTGTATGTTAATATCATATCTTTAAGTGAAAATGAAAAGCTTCTGGCAACCGAATGGACTAGACAGTCTATCAGTCTGAACAAAAAAAGAATGTTTTAAAGTGCAATAATGTTATCTGCTTGAAAAGGCTATTTTTAAAAGTTATGCCTCAAAAATGATTGAAGTAATTATTTTCTGAAGCAAGTAGAATCCAGTAACAGATCTGTTTTTCTTCCAGATAAAAACTATTTTGAGTGGCTTCATCATCAGAGGTTACTTGGGGAAGTGGACTTTGATGATAAAAACCATCACGTTAGTTCTGGCTGTAGCATCAGGTTTGAGTTTAGGAAAAGAGGGTCCATTGGTGCATGTTGCCTGTTGCTGTGGGAATATTTTTTCCTACCTCTTTCCAAAGTACAGTACAAATGAAGCTAAAAAAAGAGAGGTAAGTTCTTGTAAAAGCGTTTATAGAATGTATTGACTACAGATGTGTTTACTAAAAATAGCCAAAACACTGATTTCTTAAAAGACAATATTTATTCTTTCAGTTAGTGTTTAGGCTTGGATTGTCTACAGTTATTCATTGAGTTAAGAACAACGTATTAACACTAGCATTCTCCAAGGTAAATTATACATGGCAGAGCACGTTTGCATTTCTCCTAATTCAGAGACTGTTTGATTTTATTTAAATTCTTTTTGTTCTTGTTGGGTGCAGTTTTGGCAGTTGTCCTCAGTTCTGAGGAAAGGATCTATTTTTTTAAGTTACCAATAAACTATTCCTGTCAAAGTGTTGGTGCTCTATTTTTGATCTTGTTGGTACTTAGAGCCACACTAATGAAAGCAACTATAGTGATAGAAGATAGCAAGGGATTTTACAGGATTGTTCCACTTTCCAATAGAATTCCCATATTGTAAAAGTGTTTTTTTTTTTTTTTTTTTTTTTTTTTTTTTTTTTTTTTTTTTTTTTTTTTTTTTTTTTTTTTTTTTTTTTTTTTTTTTTTTTAATAAAGTCATCCCAGCTGTGCTGTAGTTCTCAGATTCAACTTTTTTACTTCTGGAAGAACATTGCACAATGCAGGAAATTTGATTTCATTTCCTATTTCAAAGCTGTGTATGCTTAAATCATTTAACTTCTCTGTATTTTAGCTGTTCATCTCAAAATAGTGTAATAATTATTTTGCATTTATCTGTTTGTTCTTCTACCAGCATGTGGGCTGCAGGTGTCAGTGTTCTACTGGGATTTGTCCAGTATTGCTGTATTTTGGATGCACTTTAACTAACCTCAGATACTAAGCTTTATTTATCCATGAAGCTGCAGGATCAGCTCCTGTTTCAGTTCCTCTTAAACTTCCCTTATCTCAGTTCACATAAAACCTTCTGTCAGTTTTTGGTCAAAGACTGCTGAGCCTGAATTTCTAGGTTTGATTTAAAAACTATGTAGTGTCTCAGTGTTTTTGTTTTCTTTTATTCCCTTAAGCAATATTTTTAGTAGATGTGCTTCTGCCACACATGTCTTCCTGCACAGAAACTGCTTACTACAGTCTCTTGATAAAGAGCTATCGGCAGTTTCGTACTGAAGGATAGATTCCTTTGGGTACTTTGCTAAGGAGGCTTTGAGCAGCATCCTTGGCCCCATCGTGGCTAGTGCCATTGAGCAGCATCCTTGGCTTTGTGATGGCTAGTGCTAGGAATATAAAAAGAACTGATAACTTCAATGAGATTTTATTTTTAATTTTTAAAACATAATCACAAATTGCAAAATAAACTGACACCATTGTTCTTTCCTAGGTGTTGTCAGCTGCCTCAGCAGCAGGAGTGTCTGTGGCCTTTGGTGCCCCAATTGGTGGAGTGCTTTTCAGTCTGGAGGAGGTATGTCAAGAGATGGCACTGAAAGAAAGATATTTTAAAAGTCATTTTTAACATGAATAAACTCAGACAACTTATAGCTGTGAAGCTTTATCAAGAGGGAAATCATTTTTGGACTAATGTCAAAATTGTGAGTCCTGTTAGAGGCAAACTCCTAAATATTTTTTTTATGTATTTCAGCTAACTGTCATCTTTGTTTTATTCTCAATTATAGGCACAGTCAGTTAATTATTACAGTTTATTTACGGATGGAGATGAACCAGTTTTTCACTCTAGGAATGTATTCTAAAAAATAAAAAATTGGGGACTTGTATTTCTTTTTGTGAGAGGCTTTAGAAACTTATTTGACGGTTTCACAAATCAAATTTTTGAATGTTAATTAAAAATTTAGACACTAAATGTAGTTGAATACACTAGTATTAAAAAAAAACTGTAAAATTGACTACTATAGTAATCAAACTTTGTTCTCCATCACTTACTACATCAGTTTTCATTCAAAATACATGGGAATGTTACTTAGATAATGAAACATTTTTTTGAAAAACATTGACATTTTAATGCTCTTCAGAAAATCTCTGAATTAAAGCAGCAAAATACTATTTCATGTATAATTCTACTATGTCATTAGGGGATTTTGAGGACTTCTGTCCTTGCCAAAAAAGCTGAGGGAAAAACATTTCTGAAAATGGGACTACGTGGGACTTAAGTATGAACCTGCCTACGTGTTCTTGATTTTTTTTTTGACATTTTAATCGTGCTTTAAAAAAGTATATTTATGCCAGAAACCTTTCAGTGCTGATACTGCCAAAGGAGAGGGAACGCGGTTAGCAAGAAATTGAGAGAGCAACCAATACAGAGGCTGATCCTTGTGAATGCAGAGATACTTAGAGAAGCTTTTTAACATAAATTACTGCACATTTTTCCTAATAACCTTAAACCAGCAGTGATTTCAGTATTGCTTTAGTGTTGTTCCTCAAGTAATAGAAGTATGTATTGTTTTAGGGCTTTAAAAAAATAATGTAAAATAATGTGCTGGAGCTTCAAGTGATAGGAATAATAGTGACAATATGAGAGTGCATTTTTTTCCCCTGCATATACCAGGTGACAAGTAGTATTCTAACACATGTAGAAAATAGTCTTCTAGTATTTTTAACTGAGTCACTAATAATTCTGATTTATTGTCTTTTGCAGGTCAGTTACTATTTCCCATTGAAAACTTTATGGAGGTCATTTTTTGCTGCTTTAGTAGCTGCATTTGTTTTGAGGTCCATCAATCCTTTTGGTAATAGCCGTCTAGTGCTTTTTTATGTGGAGTACCACACTCCTTGGTACCTTTTTGAACTGCTTCCTTTTATTCTATTGGGAGTATTTGGTGGGCTCTGGGGAGCGTTTTTCATCCGAGCAAACATTGCATGGTGTCGTCGGCGCAAATCTACAAAATTTGGGAAGTATCCTGTCCTGGAGGTTATTATTGTTGCAGCAATAACAGCTGTCATTGCATTTCCTAATCCATATACAAGGCTAAACACCAGTGAGCTTATTAAAGAGCTCTTCACAGACTGTGGGCCGTTAGAATCTTCCTCCCTCTGTGACTACAGAAATGATATGAATGCAAGCAAAATAGTAGATGATATCCCTGACCGTCCAGCAGGCACTGGAGTATATTCAGCTATATGGCAGTTGTGTTTAGCACTCATATTTAAAATAATTATGACAGTCTTCACCTTTGGTATCAAGGTAAGTGTGAATATATAGTTACTCTTTTGTCCCTTTCTCAAAGCTATCAGTTTTGTTTATAGAATTTTTGAAAGCGTAGTTAAAAAAAAAATCTTTGCTCTTCATTAATAAGCAAATCTTGTGGAGAACAATGCTAAGTTTAATGAAATTTAAATTAGCCCTCTATTTATTCAGCTGAACAGAAATGTGTGTTAAATTTTATAGATGACAGAAACTGTGTGGATGGCTATCTGTTCGTATGGGCCTGAGTGAGCAGTGACGAAGTTTCTAAAATTTCCAAAAGCTCCATTCAACTGAGTTCAAAATAACTGCTTGTGTTCCCTGGTCCTGTCACATGGAAAATAGAAATGCTGTATCTCTTGAACTACTTTTGTATCTCCTCATTTGTTAGATAAATGTATCTGTATGTAGATTACTACAGACAAATTAAGAAGCTGCTGCTGATTTTTACAATTGATTGCTTTTTTGAAATTTTCAATATTGTATGTCATGACTAGAAAATGGACTGTATTCATATGATTGTATTGTGAATTTCTCCTATATTACAGAACAGCATAATTTTTGACACTTTGTAAATCTGTTTTGGAGATCCCTTCAAATTCTGTCCAACAGTAGCAGTTTTCTAACTGACTCATAGTAACTCTTACACCGCTATCATCTTCTGATTTGGCTGGTTCATTTCATACTTCTTTGCAACTAGATCCTTGTCAAAGCTATCTTAGTATAAACATGCAGAGTGTTCACCAAGCAGGATTTCTGTCTGCCTTACCTTTATTTTTTTACAACCTACTGTTTGATGTAGCTAATAGAAAAATATCATGTTGCGTTCTTCACATGTTGGTATTTTAGAAGAAGTTTCAGTCTGTTATTTGAAGTTATTTTTATTATGTCTGTTGATGGCTAAGATAAATCTGTTATATATTTTAGATGTTAATTTTTCATAGGTCAGAATTTCAGACATTCTTCTTCAACATGAGCACTTGACCTGTTTTGTAGAATTTCATTTATACCCAGGGCTTTGCCCTTCTGAGTATTGTAAAACTTCTTACCATGTGTTTGTGTGCATCTTGTGATTTCCTATAGGGTTGTCACCACAGGATCACACTTCTGTGTATTTGAATTCACAGAAGGGTGAAGGTTTCGCTTCATTTGTTTTTGCTTCCTTTCCTTGTAACTTCAGCACTTGCAGTTTGATGGAAATGTTTTTGTGAAGTTGTAAGATTATATTTATGACTTTGCAAACCGACAAGGATTCATGTTGCTGTCATGGATGGGATTGCTGTACATACATTTATCTGAAGCTTTGAAGTTTATGATTGGCTAAACTGTCAGCCAGAATCTGGAAAAGGGGATATCACTTTACATTTTAAGCTTTAGTTCTGTGAAGAGAGGATTTACTGAGGTGAGGTGGGGGAAGGCATTGTCGTTTAAATTATTAAGATCCTCTGGGCTGTCCAGGTCTATTTCTGGAGCTGTTGCCACATGCAGATACACAAATCTCCACAGGAACTGATTTTCTGTGAGGTGAGCAAGGCAACAGAGCTCCTTGGGCATGGTGCTTCCACCTGCTCTTACTGCCATGAACAGGGATCACCAGGAAGCTGATATGAGAATGTTCTTTTCAGGGTCATGTGGTGTTTGTTGCTCAGTGTTAGTGTAAACAGGTTGTGTGTGTACTCTAACTCTTATTTGCAGTGAGCTTATCATGCCTCACTGCTGATGAATCACAGTTGGGAGTGAGATTACAGCTCCGCCACAGAACCCAACTTGTATGCAACTGCATTGCCAAAAAGAACAAAGTCGTACCTAAATCCTGATTCCTTGCTGCTTTAGAAGATACATATGCCACAAAATAAATATTCTCTCTCAAGTACAACTTCAGTCAAGCTGACAGCTGACACACACAGGAAAAGGAAAACAGCTGAGACAAGGCGGATTTTATTTTTTCCTTGTCTAATCGCTGTGAAGGTTCCTCTCCACTTTGTGATGTGTGATTCAGCAGTTTATGTAAAAGAACGCAGCTGTAAATCGTAGTGAGACCTGTAAGCATTATTTACGTGGGATGAAAATAAGTGAAGGAGCAAGATGCCTGAAAATTGTGTTAACAAAGAACAAGAAACAATTTGGACTTCTTTTCCATTCGGAAACTTAATGTTGGCATAATACTGTATCAGGCTAAAATTTGGGGCAATTCAAAGATTTATTCAATTCTTCTTCTATCTGAAATGTTCACTTTTGAAGGTGCTGTTGTACTGTTCACAAAAAGAATTAACAGTTCTTAGAAATAACAGGGAGGTTAATAGTTAGAGAGGGGTATGGACACTCAGTTAATTGTGGAAGATGATAGTAGAGTGATATAAATGCACAATTTGGATATTATGCTAAAATGACAGCATTGAATAGTGAGTTCTGGCAACACTGAAAAAAATATTAAACTTACGGGCTTACAATTCTTGAGTGAGAGGGAATGTTTATTAAACATTTCCCTCGAAACCTAGTCTTCCGGCTCTCAAACACAAGAAGCTTGCTATATTGATTTGTCCTTGGGTTGCCTTTCGGAAATTATCTTTGCAACATAAATATTGACAGTTTAATAATAATGATCATAATGTAAATAGATTATGAAATACAATTCTGCACTGCTTTTGGATTCCGTTGCAAAATATTGCACAGTATTTACATTTCATCGCTGCAGAGTTGTTTAAAAAAATGATGATAATAAAAAGATGCGTCTTACTGCACTAGTGATAAGTGAATTTTTAAATAAAATTATTTTGTCAAGAGGTGTTAAGATGTGTTTAGATTAAAAAAAAATCTTACTACTTGTTTGTAGTAAAATTCATACCTCAGTCACAGTGGAACTTATTTCTGATGGTAATAAGAGCTGTTAGGAGAAACAGCAAGCATTTCCAGTTTAATGAGACATTTAGACACCAGTGTGTCCTTTGGAAAGCAGATTAGTTTTCTGAGGATGAGAAAAGATAGAACACAGTAGTTTCTCAGCTGAATCCTCATTGCTTCTGAGGCTGCTGATGCAAGCAAGCAAGCAATGCAATGCTATGTTACTAAACTGTTCTGGTATGACAAAGTGGTGGGGTCTTTCCAGCTATTTTCAGTTATTAAATAAAACGGGGGGAAAGTAACTAAAATTACAGTAGGATCATAGCTTTTCACATAAATTTGTTATTTATTTTCTTTTAATAGTAGTTAAACCACCTGTTTCGGTCTATATGTAGTACTAATACACGTAAGGGGAATTATAATATAGTAAGGGGAGCTTCTTCTAAATGTTACCTATTTAGATGGCTGCCTAATATATAGAAGTATTGGGAAGCAGTTTGAAAGGTGATCCTTTTATGTGCTAAGCTTGTTTAGTATGTGGATGTTGACTCAGAGAAACATGAAGTAATGAAGGAAATGGGAAACAGAATCAGAGCTAGCAGTACAGCTCAGATTGGACACATATAAGAAAAACTGTGCTATTGGCAGTGAGAATCTAGTTTGTGGTCTTGGTAGGTTTGCTCTTAAATACAGTAAAATATAAACAAAATTGAATTCAACTAACCAGGTTAATCAGAGGTATCAGTATCATTGCATAAAATACTATTAACCTTGTAATGTCAATTTACATATTGATAACGTGACACTTTGAGTATTTGCTTTTCTTTCAGACAAAAAAAAAATGCATCAACCAAGTTCCCATCCCTTGTGTTTCTGTTGTAGGTTCCATCTGGGTTGTTCATACCTAGTATGGCAATTGGAGCAATAGCAGGAAGGATTGTAGGGATTGCAGTGGAGCAGCTGGCCTATTACCATCACGACTGGTTCATTTTCAAGGAGTGGTGTGAAGTTGGAGCTGATTGCATTACACCTGGTCTTTATGCCATGGTTGGTGCTGCTGCATGCTTAGGTAACTGAACTGTAACAAAGTAAATAAGAATCTGATTTCTTGTACCTCTGCAAAATAGTAATTGAAAATGAAGGGAGATATAAACATGTACAGTATTGGAGCACCTTTTTGTGTGGACTTTTCCCTTCAGAAAAAAATGTTTGTATCTCTACATAAGATCATAAGATCCTTACAGTCTGAAGAATAAAATGTGAAATATAAATAGATTAGCTGCTGAGAAATAGAATTTAAGTAGTGCTGTTAGCTTCCTCTCTGTAATATTGGGAGGCGTTCTTTACTGCATCAATAAAAGTGATCAGTTTCTTGAAATGTATAAAGCAGAGCACTTGAAGAGTCAAACGTTGTTCAAATTATTAGAAGGAGGTGACATGATCTGCTGCTACTTCAATATGAATTGCAAAAAAAAAAAGTTCCTGAAATTTCATAATCTGAACAAACCTCTCAGAAGTGGCTAATGATTTGAGGAGTCCAACTTGAGATATTTTTAAGAGGAACTGTTAAAAATCAGTTTCTTTGAAGGAGGCTGAGGCATCTCAACTAAGAGAGCTTTTGAAGGTTCTGTCTTGTCCTAAATTACTAGATAGTTGCCTTAGAAATTAAACATAGAAAGCTATTAGCACAGATTCTTCAAAAAGTAAGACTTTGAGAGGACTTATTTTGTTTTTTAATGGTTCAACTTAATCTCCCCTTAAAAACATACGGTGTTTCTTTCAATGCATTATGGAGTGAAGGTACAATATCAGAAACCACTGGTAGAAAAATCATCTAGAATACTAACGAAAGATCCTTATCTTCTCGTATTGCTCAAAGAAGAGATACTTTTTGTCAGCTCAGAATTCTCTTTAGATTTTGCAGTTAACCAACAGCATTGAATTCTTAATCCTTTTGAAGAGTACAGCTGTTGAATACCTGTGCCTTACCTGCATTAGTTCCATTCTTTTTCTAAATCATCTTACTGGAGTTCCTAGCATTTCTCAGTGTTTTTAACTAGATAAGGAGTAGCATAGAAAAATACTTTCTCCCCCCCCCTTAGTTTGTATGAAAGAACCATATGTTTTTCCTCAGACTACTGTATTTTCTGACTTTAAAGATTTTTTTCCAAAAGCCCTCCCTCCCTTCTGAAGTTTTGTGTTCATTTTCCCTCTGTTTCTGTTTATATTATATAGTGATGTTTGTCAAGTGACCTTTACTGGCAAAGCTGTATTTGTAGTTCTTAACAGGAAGGCTGGAAAGTCTAAATTCAATATTATCTAATATTAGAATGTTACTGGCTGCTGTTTTTCTTGCAGGTGGTGTGACAAGGATGACTGTGTCCCTGGTAGTTATTGTTTTTGAACTAACGGGAGGGCTAGAATATATCGTGCCCCTAATGGCTGCAGTCATGACCAGTAAGTGGGTAGGAGATGCCTTTGGTAGGGAAGGCATCTATGAGGCACACATCCGACTCAATGGATATCCTTTCTTGGATGCAAAGGAAGAATTTACTCACACAACCCTGGCTGCTGATGTTATGAGACCTCGAAGAAGTGATCCACCTTTGGCAGTTCTGACACAGGATAATATGACAGTTGAAGATATAGAAAACTTGATAAATGAAACCAGCTATAATGGTTTTCCTGTTATTATGTCAAAAGAATCACAGAGACTAGTGGGCTTTGCTCTAAGAAGAGATTTAACTATTGCAATAGGTAATTATCTTGCAATATTGTATGATTATATATTTTAATTTAAATGATTTCATACCTTAAAACAGAATTTACTGTGTGTTTCTAGACTATTCTATGTTTTTAAGATCCAGATACCTTGTATAAGATATCTGTTCCTCTACTAAAGAATATTGATTATTGTCAGTTGTAGTTCCTGAAATGAAGAAAATGTTAATCCTTTATCTCTGTCATAAAAATAAGAGTTGTCATACTGAAGTAGGCCAGAATACCATTTAGTCCAGTTTCTTTCTTGTGTGTCTAGTACTGGATGCTTGAGAAGATGTTAGGACTGAATATAGTTTCAAAACACAGGACAGTTGAAGGTGTGTTTTATCTACATGCCATGCACATAATGTTTATGGCCTGTACTGATACTTTTCTCACGTGAAATTACATTGATATTCTTCTTCAGAATTGAGTAATTCTTATTTTTGACCATCAAGATTCTGTTGGAATTACTGTCCAAGTGTTTGTTTTTTTAATTTGCATTGATAGTCCGCTCCACTCTGACAATTTTTTATTTAGTATCGTTATAACAACTAAGATTGTACTATGAAGAGATAGTGGGTGAATTATTTCATTTTTTTTTAACTTGTCCATTTAATGGAAAGTTTGACCCTGTGCACATCAGTACATATATTCTACTTTGGCCCTCTTTCTCGAGATAAATATTAATATGATACTTGTGACAGTGCTTTGTGTGTTTTTTGTTGGATTTGAGGAAACTGTACCATAAGCAAAGGAAAAAAAAATATAAGAAAGTGCTACAAAACTATAACATTTAGTGCATGAAAAGTGATAGAAGTTGTTTATTAAACTACTTGATCTTTTTTTTATGACTCAATAGATTATATATTGACAAGTATCCGTTTAACAAAGACACTTGAGAAATCTCCTATATGAAAGATTAAAAAAAAATTTTTTTTTTAAGTCAACAAAATGGTGGTTATTTCAGTAAAAGGTTTGCCTATGGCCTTATACTATGCACTATGGGATGTATATGAATGTCCAAAACTTGGAAATCGTTGTAGACATCATGCTGTTTTAAGTTTTCATATACTTACTAATAGGTATGGGGCAATAATAGAACATTATTCTATTAAAACATTTTCACAGATAAAATGGATTTCACCCACTGGAAGTGTACAGTACACAAACTTTTTTGTCTTGGATTTTGACTAGCCTAAGAGAACCATTCTGAGAAATAAACAGTTCAGGGAACAGGGACTGTGGTGTCACAGAGTGAGTGATGACTTGAAAAGGGAAGAGTTCAAACAAAGTTAAATAGATTCATATGAACAAGAAGAGGACACTTTCAGAGTTATCAGGAAGGAAGAGTTTTTTGGTTTGTAAACCAACAATTGTATTGCATGCATTGGCATCATTATAAGCGAACTGTTGTTTGAGATTGGTGTTTCCCTTGGCGATTTCTTCAGCAGCTTTCTGTATGTTATTTTTTAAGTCTTTCCACCTCTTCATAATAAATAAGAGTAAGTTACTGGAGTGAAAATGATAGTAACTGAAGAATGGCTAAAGCAGTGTGATTAGACAGCTTTTGTGATCTTTGCACTGAAGGGTTCTTGGGGACAAAGTAGTGGCTGTGGAAACACAACATCAGAATAGCAGATGGCAGAGTATCGACATTGGCAGAACACCACCAGAGTCTGATAGCGTTGATTCACTTTGTACTAAAACTGTTGTTTCAGCTTGTACTAAGTCATTGTATTCCAAGAATGTAAATTCTTCCTCTATTCCCCCACCCCTTTTTCTTAAAGAAAGCGCTAGAAAGAAGCAGGAAGGCATTGTTGGCAGTTCCAGGGTCTGTTTCGCCCAGCATACCCCGTCACTTCCAGCAGAGAGCCCTCGGCCTTTGAAGCTTAGAAGCATACTTGATATGAGCCCCTTCACAGTGACAGACCACACACCAATGGAAATAGTGGTGGATATTTTCCGGAAACTGGGTCTGAGGCAGTGCCTTGTAACACACAACGGGTGAGTAAAACAGCAGGAATGCAGCTCATTTTGTTAGATAGAGTAATTTTCATTTCCAGGATCAATTTTTGTGGGATTTGAACCTGTGATTTTGGTACTGCAACTGAGGACCCTAACTGTGGGTTAAGAAGACGCTGTTCTATGGCACACCTCTTAAGTTGTTCCTCTTCTCTCGTACTCTTAAATAAACAGGTAGTGGTCTCAGTCGTTTTAAGATGTTCTATTAAAAGTTAGGCCTCATTTAGCACTAGTTTTATGTGTGCAGCTCACACATCGGAAAAAGAACTAATCCCACAGAGATTTAGTCATGTAGAGCACACAGTATGAGGCCAATATTTCCTGGTTCTTAAATATGCTCTGGCAATGTGAAACATGCCAGCTGTTGAACATCATCTGGGTTCATAAAAAGTAAAGTAGAATATGATCCACTCCGTACCTCCACTTTGGAGTTTAGTGATTGTAATTGCCACCAAGCTATTGACACTGTTGGTTTTGGAATACTGAAAGCCAAATAACTACCACTAGTTCTGAGACTTCAGTCTAGAATATTTTTGTCTACACCTGAAAATATTTTAAGAATGTAATTTTAAGATTTAGAATGATTGTAAATCAGAATATAGGGAATTGTCCTGTGGTTACCTGCTAAATAAATCAGACCTAGGCATTGAAACAGAGCAATGGTCGTTATAAATTGCCTCTCATCATGAGTGAACTACTTCTTTTTTATGAGAACTTTTTCTGTGGTGCTGTTTCTTTGTTTCACATTGGTTTTCTATATCTCTTGTGTGAAATACTTGACATGTAAACGGTGCAGATTTTAACGTATCTTACTTTCCCTTTAGCATATGTTTTAAGGCACCTTAGAGGTGAATTATTCTCTGCTGATCCATATTATTTAGGATAAATGTCCATGGGACAAAAAATAAAATCCTGAAATATGGGTGGGACTTGCTTTGTTTTTCTGTGGGCAGCTGTAAGTGGTAAATATTAAAATATTGCACTGACTTGCAAGTTTGTTTATTCAGCTGTGTTTCAAAATCAAATGTGTTTTAAATTTGCTCCTGTATTTTTTTTTTGAACACATCTGTATATTAAATGGCAATTGGAGGTTTTCAGAAGCATAAGTGCTTCTTTAAAAACCTTCCTTTGCTGGAGGAAAGCCATCATGATCTGGCATTTAGAAGTCAGTGCAGAAATGCAGTTATTCCCAGTCTTAGGGGAGAAGTTTAAAGTGATGAAATTGTAGTGAGGAATATTTATTCTGATCATTTTTTTTCTTAATTTCTGTTGTGGTTGAGTGCTCAAACATTGACACTGATGATGTCATTATTGACCCAGAGAAACCATAGCCATTCAAACTTACGTCAAACTCTATTATAATTTTTTATTATTTTATGATAAAGTAGCAGCAAATATGGATGGCTTTTAATCTGCTGCTTTCTAACTTTCATATTTGTTGTGCTGCTTCAACTTATAAACTTGTTCTTCATGCATTCACCATCCGTTACAACAAGGTTAGGTGGTAAATACTTAAGGTGGCATATGGCCATGTGGTTAGCAAGGACTAATCTAAATTTTGGCAAATTTCCTGCAGATTGAATATACATATTCATCATTCAAACATACTGATGTATATACATATACATCAACTTACTTATGCATGAGTATTGACCTCCAGTTAGGAATTGGAAGCATACAAAAACTGATGCTGGTGACAAATGTAGGCATGCATTAAAGAAAGAGCTTGACTCTTTATACCAGAATATCAATTCAAGGAGATGCTCTTGGTTTGTACGATTATGAATGAGAAGTTAGTCTGAATATGTCTGTTCCTAGGGTCACCAGATAACCTCGCATTGTAGTGCAGCTTCAAACTTGCTGTGGTTTTGTGCAGTTACTACTTTGGTCATCTGCTAAGGAAGGTTAAATTGTTGACAATGATCTGTATATGAGAGGAGAAATTAAGTACATCTCAGTTTCAGTGGTTTTAAAAGCTGAAGATACATGAATTTGGGGAGAGGAGGAGATGTATGCTTCCCCTGACATGTACTTCATTAGGAGAAACTACTCTTCTGGGGTTGTTGAAAATTGAGTTCTGTTCCATGTTAAAAAAAACAGTCAATGTCGGGGAAGAGAGAATCATTTTTCATTTAACAATCTCATTATTAGCTTTCTGGCAACCCCTCCCCCTCCCTTTTTTTTAAGTTTTGCTGTACGCTAAACCTTTCTCATTATTATTGGAATTTTTTTATTTGATTTCACACACAGTTATTAGCATAACATGATGTGTTTCAGGATTGTCTTGGGGATCATCACAAAGAAGAACATATTAGAGCATCTCGAGCAACTAAAGCAGCACGTCGAACCCTTGGTGATTAGATATATCAGATCTCATAATTAGACACATTAGAAGTCAGGAAGCATGAAACTTGTGAACTGTTCAGTGCTCTTACGACATCAGCTGAACAATGAAATCATCTTGTGCTAAAAATCTGCATTAAAGAAACCATAATACAAAACGATATTTGCAAAATCTATTTGTAGAATTTAAGCTGTTAATACAAATGTACTGTTAGTCACAACATTAAAAGAAAGTAAATGATAGAGATCAAAAACTTCCTGGTGTTTTGCTCCTAAGAACATATAGGTCCATCTGGTTGTTTTGTATTTTGCCAGATGGGAAAGCACACAGCTAGGAGTGTTTTCCCCTTCATACAAATTAAGATTTTCATTTCTCTTTCTGATCTTGAGAGCTTTAAATAGCTGCTAAATAGCAAAGTAAGTATCGTATCTTTTGACAAATCCAAACATGTTTTCAATGTATTATTGTAATATGTAATATTAGGTCTTCCCTGCTAGCCCCATTATCTACATTATTTTTAAAAAATCCTATTTTTAGTTCTGCACTGTAATGTCCTGCAGTGCTGCTGTTAGCTACAGCAATTAATGTAGTCCTTGATAAAATGTGTAGTGATATCCACAGCCACTATACAGCATGCTAGTATTTTTTTATTGTTGACTTCAGAATCTAGATGTTGCTTTAACCAAGATGTTGTGATCTAACCTTAGTTATAAGATAGACTTTGTCTTAATTTGGACATTGGTTGCTCTGCAGTAGTCACATCTCTACTAAACCTACCCACCAAGTTTAGCTGCTTATGTGCAAAACATGCTAATTATATTCTCATTTTATGCTAATATTTCACAAGTATTTCATGCCTCCTTTAATAAGACAAAAGAAAGTGTACTAACCAGAATAACAAGGGCAGCAGCTCATTCATTCTGCTCTTTGCTTCTCCTGTGATATTATCCTTTTGGACAGCTTCACCCTTTTTGATATTACACAGAGTTATAATTTTAACAGCAATTAAGTCCCCATCATAAGAGCACAGTATCTAAATTGTGAAATGAAAACTTGCTTTGTTATCATTTATTTTCTAAAGCCGTAAATGTCAAAAGCTAGTTAACTAAAGACTATTTTGGATACATTTCATGGTCAATACTATGTGCTCTTATGAAGATACTCAATCTGATCCAGTGGTGTGAGACTGGAAAGATTTTTACAATTTAAAAAAAAGATGGGAAGGGGATTTGATTTAACGTTAAGATTTTGGGCCATCAAGTGATTTGTCACTTCTGATGGCTAGGTTGGAACAGGTTCCCTTATGAAATGGAATCAATAGCACTTTTTCATACCTCTTTTTTTTCTTTGTCCCTCTTCGTTACTTTTTTGTTGGCATACACCAATCAAAATTTCATTTTTGTAGAAACAAAATGTTAAATAAAATGGTCATGGATTCTACTCGCATTACTTGTATTTCATTAAAATGGACTACAGCTGTCAGAGACGATCCTATCTGATGTCTCAGTATTGCTGTCTTTCAACAAACTGGTGGTTACTCAATATTTAGATTAATAAAATGTTTTTGTTTAAATAAGAAAATCAGGCTGTTGACTTTTGATGTATTCCTGTCAACAAAAAGGACTTGGCTACAGATTTGATCTGTTTTATTATTTTCCTGTATGGATTAATATTGGTGTTCTGCTTACTCTTTTCAGGCGCCTCCTTGGCATTATAACAAAAAAAGATATCCTCCGTCATATGGCCCAGACGGCAAACCAAGACCCCGCCTCAATAATGTTCAACTGAAACCCATAGCTGAGGAGAGAGAGGAAACTGAAGAGGAGGTTCATTTGTTGAATAGCACAACACTTTAGTCTGGGGAATACTTCTAAAATCAGAAAATGAGAGCTGGGTTTTTGCATAACAGTGCTGCTGGAAATCAGGAGTCGGTCTGGGGGAGTACGTGGCGAAGAGGAAGGCTGATGGGAGCGTAGGAAGGGGAGAGCTGCTGTCCTGCACTGGATGCGTTCCCGTGACGTCAGGTCTGCCATGATAGTGCAGCGAGGAGCCCCGCGAAGAGGCACAATTCTCCAGCCCCAGCCTGGTACTTCAGCATTGAAGAGATGTGTTACTAGTCCCTGTTTCTGGAGGGATCATTCTGAATTGAGCCATCCTATGGAGACTGAAAGGTCTTACCCTTTTTACCATTGAAAACTGTTGTGTTAACTCATGAAATGTATGATTATTACATGTCACCTTTCTACATTCCAGAAGAGCTTTATTTCTCTCTCTCCTGAGCCGTAACAAAGCATCTTTAAAATTGGTGTGCCCTTTTGAAGCAGTAGTTTCTCATATTGAGATGTACTGTGAGTTACTGAGATTTGATCACAAGAAGGGAGGTTTTCCGTGTGCCATTAAACATGTAGTCTGTACGTCATGAAATGTTTGGGGCAGTACAGATCCACGGTGACAAAAAACAGATTGAACAGGTAATACTTTGCAAGAACCACGTGAGACATCTTCCAGCCCATGTGCTGTGATAAGAGGGGAAAAAAAAAAGAGTGAAACTGGAGTTTCAGAAAAAAAAATACTGTTTTTGCTGCAGAAAATATCGATAATGTGACCTGGTCTTATGCAATTTTTGTATTATTGAAAACACTATGATATATACCAATGTTGTGCAGTATAAGGAAAAAATACTGCTACACTAATAGTTAAGAACTGGAACAATTCTGTATACGTGTAACTGGTTTAAAAAAAAAAAAAAAAGATTGCATGCTACAACACTGGAAATATCCCCCCCTTCCTTCCCCCTCGTAAAGTACGAGATCGGTCATTTTTATTTTTAGTTTTTCCTCCACAAATGGTGTTTCACTGCTGACACAGTAGGAAGAAATGTAACTTGCACTAAATGTATATTATTTTTCTTGAAGTTTTGCCATTCTTTATTTATATTTTTATGGATTAAAAAAAAATCTATTAAATACAAATCAGTTAATATCTCACATAACTAATTACCTTTTTAATGTGATTTTATAGTATAATTCATAATCCTCTGCAAGTAATAGAGGATTGGGCAAATGTTTACAACAAAATGAAGGGTTTAAAGAAATGGTTTCTTTGTGATCCAACATGCATATAAGATCATTTTCAAACCTAACTTTCACTGCCGTTACCTTGAGATTTACTTTTTTTTTTCTTTATTAGAGGATAACTGGAACAGTAATACAAAAAAATACTATTTAAAAAAGCTGCAGGGCTTTAAAAAATAATAGAAAAGGAGTAACTGTGACTTTTATTTTTCCCCCCCAGGTATATAGGGGAGTAAAAGGTATGGAGCCACAAAAGATGGTCAGGAAGGCAGAATGGAATCCAGTACTTGAAACTTTGCCTGGACTTTAAAATCCAGTAACAATGCATGCTTCAGCAGGTTAGCTGACAGATCCCTAACATCTCTACTCTTTCAGTCACCAGATTGATTTGTTTCATGTTCACTGAAGGGGGAAAAAAACAAAAAACAAAAACACTACCACTAACCAGCCATGCAGAGAAAAAGGTAATATGCCATAATATAAAACTAAAATAGGGAGGAAAAAATTAAGAAATACAGCTAAGAAAATCACACTTGATAATTTGGATTTTGATTAAAATTTCCTTCTATTGATAATTGTGCCCACAAGACTGCAAAAATATAAATGATGAACTTTTATATACAATTACAGGCATCTCTGAGGCGTTCATTGCAAGGTACTCAGGATGGTTTTATCTTCAAGTATGATTAACATGCAGAAATTACTGAGACTACTGTCAAGCTCCAAAATACTGCCTGTGCTATGCTATTTTTTTACCTACTGAAGTATAAAATGGCTATCTGTTCTTTTTCATCTGTTGCAGCAACTTGAAACAGTAGAAATACTCCCCCATAGTGCCCAGTGGGCCTGTTGTGATCAGTCCCCATTTTAAAAACTAGTTTGGAATTGAATCAAGCAGGGAATCAAGCAATGTTAAAACTGCAATTTTGCAAAAACTAGTCTTATTCTTCCAAGTGAAGTCAATGCTAGTGGTTCAAAATTTGTTCTGTTACACAGTGTAAGTTTGAGGAAACTTTTACAAAGAACAGCATTTGGCCCACTTACAGATGGCAGCTCTGGAAGTTGCCTGTAATGCTGATTTCCGTTGTCTGAAATCTGTTTCTATAGTGGGATAATATGAAGGCGCTCCATGTATACAAATTGCTTTAAATCAGTTTGATGCCTCTGCCATTTCTGCTGTTCTCATGATAAAACACTGTTGTGTGTGTATTGTATGAATTTACACCTGATTCTGCAGACTGCTCTGTCTGAATTAAAATATAATGAACTCCCCTGTTGTGTTTTAAAATTTCAGTATAGAACCCAAGTGCTGCATATATATTGTGCATCGCTGTTTACTGTTCTTAGCTGCTTTCCCTGTTGACATTTAAAACATCTTCTGGTAAACATACATTAGAAATTCTGTTACTACTGTACGTGTGCCTGTGCTGTTCAACAAAAGTTTTCTTTTCTAATGTAAAACTTCCAGCGCCTTACTCAAGTTACTAATTTGAAAAAAATGTGGTGGATGGGAGGGGGGAAGTGTCAGCATTTTTTTTTAAACAGTTCAGTTACTGGTTCATGAAGAATGCATAATTTGTTAATCTGTGATATTGCCTAGAGCTGTATTTAATATTGATCTTAATGTTTTTATTTATGATAGTGTGGTAGAGCTGCGTATCATTACAGTAAAAATTCTAATTACTGTGATGATTTAATCATAAACATTAAAAATTTCTGTATGATCATTTATTGTTCTGACTTTAATTCCATATTTCCTGAGACGATATCTGTGATTTTTTTTTTTTTTTTTTGTATTTATTTCCCTGAAAGACTATTAACATCTAGGAATTTTACGTATAGAATGTAGATTTAAAAAAAAAAAAAAGGATGGAAGTTTAGGGAAAATGCAGTCTGTGTATTGCCTAGGCTGTAATTAGCTAACAGACCAACACTATGTATTTTTTGAAATGGCTACCTTAAAATTTGTTCAGTGCTGTAGAGTAGTTGGGCTTTGTGATTTATTTTTTTTTTTTAAAGTGGATCATGCTTTTGCTTTCTAACAGCCAGAATTATAGTTTACTGAAATACATTTTTAGCATCTCTTCAATTTGAAAAAAACATCATTGTAGGATTAAGTTAGACATCTTTTGATAACGTACGGACAGTGTATCCATTTCAGCGATGTTTTTTTCTGTTAGTGTTAGCAGTTTTTCTACTCAATTAGAGGTTCACTGAGAAAGCTAGAAAACCCATACTCAGGTCTTCGCTTTCTACATTGTTATTAAGTATGAACTTAAATCTGCAAAAAAATAGTATTTCTTTTTTGTTAATGCCCTATAAATCATACAAGTTATTTGAAAGTCTCTTTTGTTTGGAATTTTAAAAATAAAGGGCAAGAGAGACCATCTGAATCTTCAAAAAAGTGCCTCTATTCTGTATGTGCAAAATGTAGAATTCTGGGCCTATGAAAGAGTCCATGTATGCTTGCATTTATGCTTGAATAAACGCAAGGCTTGTGTGCTGACTAAAGGGGAAAAAAAAGATTTTTGTCAAATTTACAAAAGTAGATGTAGCTTATGTAGCTTCAAGTTGAAATACGCTTCTGTAGTATTTGAACTCACACTGAACTGTGGGATAATTTGTTTTGGGAGGGACAGTTAGAGGTTCAAGCCTTTGATTAAAAAAAAAAAAAAAAAAAAAAAAAAAAAGTAAGAGATAGCTCTGAAGGTAGATCATGTTGCCAGGGACCAATGATCTTCACTGGTAAGAATATCATCATTAGTCATGACATGTGAACTACCACAGAAGTCAGATCACTCCATCGTGGCTAGCTTGTGGAGTAAGACAGTGATATTTTTCATTGCTTTTTGGACTGTTACTTCAAAGAACAAAACTTTAACCCCCATAAAGGGGGAGAAGAGCAATGGAACAATTGAGTTCATGGGACACACTTCAGGTAATGTGTGCTGTTGGTTAAAAATCACCAAGAGATAGGAGGTTGAATTTTGAGTAATATTCCAAGGGGGTGTACAGAAGCTGCTTACTTAGTATATGTATTAAAGCTGCTTTTTTTCGGTGATGCTAAAACTCCAATGAAAACCTAGAGTGCCGACCCTTCTGCTGTTAGTGCTGCTGGGTTTTTAATCGTTTCAGAGGTGAGTACGCTACTCTATTCGGTATAGCCCAGCTGCAGCCCTGCCACCAGCTGCTCCCTTCTAGGCAGCCGCGGGCAGCGCACAGCCGTTAAGCAGAGCTCAGCAAAAGGCCTGCCCATCCCTGGCTCATCGCGGCTGTGCACACAGGCACTGCCTGGCTCCTGGCCGCTGCTGCCTGGGCACGTGCGCAGAGGGCACCGCGGGGATGGCAAGGACCTGTGACACCCACCAGACATCAAGCACAGAGAAGTGTCTTGTTACTTAGAAAAAGCTTTACTGACCATACAGGACACATTTCCATACAAAACACAAACAAAACAGGAAACCCCCCACCTCAACAACAAAGGAACAGCCGTGTTAACAGGTTGCTGCTTCCCTGCCCTGCAGGCTTCTGCTCTGCTCACAGGGCAAGCTGATCCACGTTGTCTTCCCTCCTGTTTGCCAGGTGCGACTGGATAATCTCCGCAAAGAGGTTCCTCTTCAGCAGGCTGTAAGCAAGAGGCAGCAGCTGACCCACAGTCTTGTGAAAGTACTGTAAACAAGAGGAAAAATAAGAAAACCGTTGTTCAGTGGTTACACAGGGAGCCCGTGGCCTAACCCTTAAGCTTTACCAGATTCAAATGCCTTTCCCTACCACACCTCAGAAGCACTGTGCACACTTGCACTATACTTGCGTAGGCACAGTAAGGACAGACTGCATTTCCTGAACTACTGCTCAAGTTGCAGGGGGATAAAAAGAGCAGCGTGCGTACCATGGCATATACTGCAGTTTGAAGCGTACTGCTATTACAGTAATATCCATGCATAGAAGTTTGAACCAGTTACTTAGCCTTGGGCTCAGCTGCACAGGAGCCTGGCCTAACCTGTCTACATGTGAGATTAAAAGGAAACACAAGCTGTTCCTTTTCTAGGCTGGGGGAGGAAAAGATGATAATTGGTTTTACTTCAGCTGTACAAAAAATAGCCACGGCTAGAACATGCAGTTGTCCTATCATATTCCCTCCCCTAGAATCTGAGAAAATAACCATTTAAAGCATATAAAAACAAATGTATTTAAATCAGAACATTTTTAGCATGTTATGTTTACTGTGCATGTAAACCCACTATACCTCTTATAATAAAGATTAAAAGGTTAAGCTGTTTTCTATTTCTTGGGTTATGGTTCAAACAACAGCATTTATTCCGGCTCTGTAAGCCATGTGATAGGTAGGATCTAGTCAGAATTGGAAAGCAGTGGAGAATATCTACAGATAGCAAATTCATGATCTCAGCATTTTTGCTCATCACATCACTTACTTGGATAAACTGTGTTGTTAGCATGCAAAACCATTGTTTTCCCCTTCTGTTAACACAGAAGTTGAAAGTTTCTATTTTCAGAAAATCACAGCTACAAAATTACAGCTGTTTCAAAATAGAGGATAGTTTAAGGATGTAATTGCAAGAGTTCATTAGTGACTAGTCTCACATCGCTGTAAGCATGAAGAAAGAAAGGGTTTTCTGCCTCTCCCTCCTTGGCCAATTTGAACAAATTCCTTCACTGCCCTGCTGCACATAGGGAGGAATTAAGCAGCTGCAACAGTATAGTCACATATGCAAGGGTGTTAAATGAGCAGAAAATCAGAGGATAATATACCACAGATTCTGCTGTGCTGTGGGGGACTTACGGGCAGGGTAGTTAGTCACACATTAATAATTTATCAGGGCATAGGCTGAGTACTGAATTTTACTTTGTTTCTGTGAATAATTATTTTAATACGTTTTTGAGTTAAAGTTCAGAAAGTCACTTAGCCAAAGTTATTTTTACTAAGAGAAGCTTTTACATGAGTGTTCTCAGAGCCATCCATATCACATTTATAATGAAACTGCTATTTTAAGTTCATTTCTGAGCCTAGATTTATTATAGATGTGACACTTTTCAGTGATAGGGCCATGATATCTTTACATATGATTAAACGCTATTAAGTCAATCACCTTACTTATGAAATTCTTTGTTAAAAAAAATAGAATAACAATTAGAGAAATTTAGGTGTTTACAAATGCAGTTAGCTAGTGGGAAGTCTTTTGTGCACCATACAGGAAGTGTACACAAGCAACTGATCCAGGATTGTTTTTTCCCCTGCTCTAGGGTTGTTTCAGGGATGGGTCAGTTTTTTGATCTGGTCAAACATGAGTACTTATGCCAGTACAGGTAATAAGAAAGGAGACAGGATAGATAGATAGATAGGAGGCTACAGATAATCAGTATATCTAGACTAAACGCTGCATGTTTAGGAGGCTAGTGAAGACTCATTGTTTATGTACACCAAATCACAAGTGCTAAATGCTATTTAAATGCTTCTGGGGTGCAGGATTATGCTGCCATGCAAGGAATTTAAATACAGAATGCTGTCATGAATACAATTATGTTATTAAAGTTTCCACAGATTAAGAATACTCTTGTAGTCTTGCTTCACAGGAGATTCCCTAGTGATGAAAGTTTGAGTTAGGAAATAAAGTTCCAAGACACAGAACAATTCCTGGTCCATACATAAAATAACACATAGTTTGTGAAATGAGTGTTGTAGTACTCACATGTGATCCATAGCAAAACAGATCCATGCCCAGTTCATATCCCATTCCGTAATCACATTCATCATTAGCAAACTGGACGAAAGTAAGCATTTCTTGAATGGGTGCAAAAGCTTTCAGTCTCTGATCGTCAGTAGGAGCATCAACAATGGCCTTACAAATTTTTTTAAGATTAGCTGCAACAGTAAAAGCAGAATTATTTAAATGTTTACGTAAAAGAAATTTAATACTGCACTAAAGCTGTTTGTTCCAAAGTTGTACTGCATGTGCCACGCTTGCGTGAAGACTGAGAAGATGCAGCCTGAGCTACTGATGAAATGGCTTCTCCCTTTCCTTGGCAGCTTATTCCTACCTCACACCCATTCATCTCAATTCCCTGTATAGGGACAAGCACTCAGGTGGGAATCTTCAGCAAGGAGCTGATTAAGGTTAGAACAACACCAGGGAAAGAGAGGGAAAATAATAAATAAACCCACAAATCCCTGACTGTAGATCAGTTCTTTCGAAGATCTTTGGATCAGTTCTTTTCTTTAGGTGACCCTGCTGAGCAAGGGGTCAGACCAGATGATCTGCAGAGGTCCCGTCCAACCTCAACAATTCTGTGATTCTCTGGATCTACTTATCACACGACTGCAGAAATACTTGTGCCAATACAGAAGAAAGTAGTCTACACTACTACTTTAGAAAGTATTATTTCAGATTTAGCGTTTTTCACCAGTTCTCAACCAGTTTATTTAAAGAAAATACTTAGAGCTTAAGTGTGATTATTAAGACTCTTGCTCTTCACTGCACTGCTATTTTTCAAGTGAAAATAAGAAAACAACTTTTTTGCCAGAGTACACATGTAATTGCAGATTTTTTACTTAAAAAAAAAAGCAGAAGAATATAGTAAACAAGATCTTTACCATTTGTTTCTGGAAGTTCTCTATATCCAACATCATTTTTGTCTACAGGAACAACAAGGCCTGCTCCATGGAAAGTTTTGGTCACCACCTAAGTAAAGAACCAGAAAACTGAAACCAGTACTGTGAGAGAGTAGCGTATGACATAAAACAACTCACTTCACTAAAAAACATTAGCACTTGACTCCTAGTAGTCAAATCAAGTGTAACATCCAGGTTCAAGGACACTAATTTTGTTTTAAAGTGTACAGCAGTTATTCTTGTCAAGATGTTTTTAAGTATCGAAGCTTAAAATAACTGGAAACTCCACTACAATGAAATTCTGATTTGTAGAAATCACTACAGTTACTTGTGTAGTGCTGTGCTATATTTGTTCAATCAGCCAGTGCCATAATCTGGTTTTGATACACATAGGCAGAAAAACACTGTTACTGATTCATATAATGCTTAGCGTTTCCAACAGATCCAACCCAACTGTTTACATGGATCTTCACTATAAAACAGCTTTGTCCATGTTTCTCTTCTGGTACCATTACCTTTTTAGACTATTTGCCCTGCTTTTTGATTTAATCCTATTACTTGGAACACGTATTAATATTTTCTCTCCTGAAGTTTTATCTAGAGAGCTGATGAGCTCTGGACATTCTTAAATGCAGGCTTCTCTGCAGAACAGAAGGGGAAGAGAGAGAAGGGAAGGAAGGAAAAAATCAAGCTAAGTCAATGGAAAGAGTTTAACAGAACTAGTTCTTTCTAGTGGATCAAGAGTCATACTTTCTTATCTCTCTGTTTCATCTTCATAGTTTTCTGTTCAAGCGAAAAACCCAGTTCTTTTGCTCTTCTTGTTAGTTTTTCATCAATGTCTTTCAGAATAGCATTTTTCTTTCTATCAGTCACTTCCTTAAGTTTTTTTGACAAAAATAATCTGTAAACAGAAGAAACACGTCTTAAAAGAGCTTACCATAAAACAAACAAACAAAAATACAGCCTTCTAATCATTAAACCTCCAAATCTTATAATGAAGATTAGCAATCATAGGTTTATTTATACACCTGAATACTTAAGTAGTCTAAGTCTCTCCCTCTGTTCCCTCCCCCACTAAAACTGGCACAGACAGCATTCTAGCATTTCCTATCTGTGTTTGCCTTACAATATGTTTATGTAATCTGCAGGTGCTGAAGATTCACATGAACTCAGTAGCTGTACGTTTTTCTGTCTTAACAATGCAATTTGCTATTTCAGAGCTTTATTCACTGTCCGTAATCCAATCCACACATCACACATATGCAACTGTTTCATCACAATGTTTTCAAAACAAACATCATTGGTTATTCCGCACTAGATAAGGGTGCTTTGCAGGAGGGTTTCATCAGTATGCTTTCTACTTACTAACATGCATCCGTCCTTAGAAAGCTTTCAGTTTTTAACTGACAGATTGTAAAATACGAGAATCCATACTTCTGTCATGTATGTTGATTACACAGGAGCATGTAAGGCTTCATGGATCATCCTGAGTTACATATCAGTATAAATGTTATCCTATTCCAGGTCAGCAATGGTACTCTTACAGTTAAATATTATGTATAATGTATTTATACATAGGCAAGAACAAGAGCTGTTAACAAGATGACAATGTTAACAAGATGATTAACAATGAGTAACAAGATGTTACTCATTTAGTAAGATGCTTAATTTCCTTCACCATTGTTTAATATGCCCTTTCTATAGTCATCCCAATAAGAAGTACCATGTTTGTCTTTTATAGTTGTTTTTGCCAACACTTTTATGTTCTTTGCTATGGAAACATGGGAATTCTTTCAAAATACCAAGTGGGCATTTGATATGAGGAGACCATCCCTTTAGTCTTTTCAACAAAAGTAAAGAATCAAAAAATTAACACTTGCTTATTTTACTTCTAAAGGGAAAATGCTTTCAAGAAGCCTGTAGAAGTTTTTACAGAGTACCTTAAAACTTTCTAGCAGTAGTAGGAAATACATGAGACTTTCTCAAGAAGCAAAGAAACAAAGATGCTTAAGATAGCTGCATTATCCCACATCACATCCACTGATCTATAGTTTCTCTTCTATGCTACTTTTTACAAATAAAAGTAAGTATGAACCTTACTTGACTGCAGCAAATACATTATCACCAACTTGTGAAATCACACAGCTCTTCTTAGCTTCATTTGCACCAACCCACACTGGCAGTTCATCCGGCACATCCCTATTTATGGAAAAGTACATACAAATAGTCAGGTTGTGCCCATTTCTCCTCTCTCAAAGTGAACTTAGTTTGCTGCCTCACCATGCTGCCATCTTCAGAAAACCACCAAAGGAATCCCTAGAGCTAAAGCACTATAACCTTACAGCATGGTTGTGAAAGGAGCTTTTGTCAATACAGGCAGAGAGAATAGAGGTTCCCCTTATTTCATAAGGCTTGGCTTTTTATTCAAAGCATTATGGCGAGAGTTAAAGATGAATAAGGTTAAGTTGCTTGGGGTGGGAGGAGGCTAATAAGTATCTAAATCTAGTCTTTAATAAAAGACAGTGCAGCTGAAGACATCAACCCACATATTAATATCCCATTACAAAAAGGAAAAATTCTCTCACAAGATGATAGCGCACAGCTCTCAAATCCTGTCTCATCAGAAATAGGGAGGAGAATATTGTACACAATTACATTACAGCAAGAGCCTGTTTAATTAAAATACCTGAAATATCCCATGTGATACTGTGTTTTGCCATCCCCAACAATTATAGTCTGGAATTCTGGAGGATCATAGAAAAATCTCCAGTGAAGATTGAAATCTAGCTCTGTTGATTTTACTTTTTTGTGTTTTCCAGCAAGAATATCATATGGTCCAACCAGTTTAAGTCCAACACTTGACACAAGTGCATCTGAAAAGCAAAAGTATGAACTGTTTCACCTTTTGGTGAGCGCATATCTAAACCATGAAGTTCGCACTACACGATATCCTAACTTTCACATATTTATCAGTCAGGTTATCAGAAACCTCCATAAAATTAAGGAGTCAAACATGCTGTTTGCCAGAAAAAGAAAGCTGAGAGAGTCTTTCATTTAGGTAAGTTTCATTCAAGAGTTAGGTTGTTAAACTTTTCATATGAAACTGCTTTTTATATATTTTTATTCAAAAATTCTACTTCAAAACAGTAATTTCTTGATGATTCAGGAATACCTTATATAACATACTGAGCAAGTAATTTTTTTGAGAAGTTGAAGCTTGGGTTGATATGATTGAACTTTAATTCTATTTCGACTTTTGAATATACTTGTAAGAAGGGCATATTTAAATGGACATTTAGTCCCTTTGCATTGTATGATTTAAAAAAAAAATAACTACTTCAGAAAGCTTGAAGGGGATTACCATCTCCATGAATATCTCTAGAATTCTTGTTACACTCTTGGTAGTAGTATCCTGCATTTCAACTGAAAACTGAAGCAGCACTAGAATGAATCTTAACTTCCTGTTTGCCTATGTTTAGGCTATTCCTGAGAGTGAAAGTTAAAACAGGTTAACTCCCTTCCCTGTGCCCCCCTCCCAAGTCACACACAAAACCAAAAACCCACCACTCGGTTTCTCGGAATCTAGCTCCTCACAAAACTTCCAAAACTGGTAGAAGTCTTCAGGCAGTCGAAGCTGGTAACACGTTTCCGCTTCTTGACGAAGATGATCAGGGATATCCGCCTGATCTGACCTTCTCTTTTTGACATCTCCATTTTTTTCACACTGCAGGTAGAAAGCAACTAAGTGAACATTTGTTTATCAAGTCCACAGCACGTTATTTAAAGCAGCATATTTACAGACTACAGCACCCCGGGACAGAGCCCTTCACAGAGGCGTCATCTGAGGCAAGTCCTCAGAGCGCACGGAAGCGCCGAGCGCTCCTCTGAGCAGAACAAGCCTACGGGACTCACGGAAGCACTTCCCGGCCGACCAAGCGAAGGACTGAACGGAGCTCTGGGCTACTCCAGAACGACCATTTCCGATCACAGAGCAGCTCGCCTCGCGCTTTACAGACTCCCCGAACGGTGCCCCTACTCGTTGGTCACACTTGTACCACGCCTGATGAAGCGACGCATCAGGAATCCTCCAAACCTCTGACTGCCTGAACTACTCTGCCAACCTCCCTCACCCCCCCCCCCCAAAAAAAAGGAGTCATTTTAAAGTAATAAAACGCCAGTTTCTCGTCAGGACCGTACTCCGAGGCGAGTATCTCCGCCCACGCAGCCGGAGGAGCGCACGCCGGCACCTCGCTCCCGAGCCCAGAGCCGCCTCAGGCCACGGCCGTGCCCGGCCCCCCCGGCTTCCCCCCGGCCCGGCCCGGCCTCGCGCACGCCAACGGCCACCTGCTCCGGGCCCGCGTCCCCGCCGCGGGGCCGCCGCTTCCCGCCACCTGTCATGTTTCCGCGGGCCGCAGCCCGCCCGCCCCCGCGCGCGCGCGCGCGCGCTTCCGAGGTCGCGCCCCGCTACGTCAGCGCGCAGCGAGGCCCGGCCGCCGTGCGCGTGCCTTGCCCCGCCCCGCGCGCGCTGCGGGGGGCGGCGGCCGTTAAACGGCGGGCTGGCGGCGGCGGCGGCTCCCCACAGGGAGGTGTGGAGAGGGCGCGGCGAGGGCCAGCGCCGCTCCCTGCGAGCCGGAGATACCGCGAAGCGGCTGGGAACAGCTGCCCCGTAGTGAAAGCGTGAGGGAGCCGAGACAGGACAGGTAGCGAGCTCGCCCGGGGAGGGGAGAGGCGAGGCGAGGCGTCCCGCAGGGTCCCGGCCCGGGTGACAGCAGCCGGCCCCTCCCGCTAAGGGCATGGAGGCCCTGCCAGGAGGGGCACCGCGTCTTCCTTTTCACCAGGAGACGCCTGGTGTCAGCGAATAAGCAGTTTTGGAAGCGCAGAGCCTGATTCTGCGTCTGGGCATCAGCTCGTGAGCCAGCCTGCTCTGGTGCTGGTTGGCCAGGGTGGGAATGATTAGAGGAGGAGGCAGGAGGAAAGAGGGATAACTATACCTTGTAGCTGTATTAATTCCAGGCTAGAGCAAGAGACTTTTCTGAAGTGAGGAGTGGGGATGGAGTGAACAGGAAGATAATGAATGCAGTTAACTCTTGATTGCTAGTCCATCTGTAGGTACAGCTAGATGCTAGAGAGTAGCTGTGACGGTTACAGCCATTTTCCCACCTCACTGGTAGTTGGTAACTCAGCGTGGGACTGCCTGTATACTTTTGAGGCTGTAGTCTTCTATTTTGTACCCTGATTACACATGTGCAAATTCTTGTAATAGAAGTTAGTCTCCCTTTCCCAATATTCCACTCTAAAGAAAAGACTACATTTAATTCAGATAAATACTTCAGGTGTAAATTCGTATCAGAGAAGGAATGACAGTAATTTTCAATACATAGGACTCTAAAGCCTCTGCTTTAGCATTTGGCAGCTACCAGTAATGCAAAAATATCATCACGTTGTTCTCTTGATTCTTTCACTGGAAGAAAAGCTGTTTCACATACAGTAAATGGAACACATACTTCAGTTACAGAAGACTGCATCATATTATACAACTTCCACTCATTTCAGTATATTGCCAGAAGATATTTGCTTTGCACAGAAGGAAAGCCTAAAAAACCCCAATACAACCACACAGGGAAGAGGAAGGAAGCTGCTAATGTCTAAGCATTCAGTTATCTGAGTTATTGGAACATACATTGGTTCTTTTTCTAGAAGCACAATGTGGTAATTAACCACAGAAATTCTTACTGTATGCAGGAAAAAATATATATGGCATAAATTTATTTATTTATTTTTTTAATCCTCCTGCAACCTATTAAAGCTGTAAGTATGTTATGGTACAGTTTATCAGGTCAAGTGCTGGAATATGCCTCAGTCCCTTTCATCCACATCTGCCAGTGACAGATCAGTAAAAGCAATGCATAGCTAACAGAAGCTTGATATGAGACTTCAGTTTTATAAAGTTTTTATGGAATGTGAAAGGCCATTACAAAATTTGACCTCCTTTACAAAGAGGTCAATTTAAAGTTGCAGTATTAATCTTAGTTTCACCACTTCCTATTTTTTTTTTTTTTGCTGTTTAATGACTGAAGATTTTGACATAGTGTGAAAGTTGCATTTGCAGCATTTGTTGTTTACATTTAGGGACTATGTTATGGGGAGCGCTATGTTCATGATGTTGCTTCCTGTCCATAACAGTAGCTACTAGCAGGAACTTCGTAGAAACCATGGACAGATTCCAGGTAGATGTAGGATAATATGTGACATAATGTTTCTTCCTTCAGTTGAAGAAATTACTGTTTAAGTCAGTATTAAACATAGCTTGCGAAACTCCTGTACACATTAGGAAGGAGTATTAAATTGCAAATTTGAACCTTATCTGAGAGACATTGTTTCATAAATACCTAATAGCCTCAGGTTAAGCTGAAACAAGGCACGAATGCTCACTAAGGAACTATGAACCTCATTTTCTTCCTGAGAAGTGTGAGGAACATTGCCCTGAGGTTTCCTTGGGGGTATATGCTTTTTAATAATAGACTCACTATCACTCCATAATCTCTAGTATGCCAGATCTTAATCTTATCTGAGGCTAGATAAATAGTACCTGAAGGAATGACATTTTCTCAGTGGCCTGATGGGACTGATTCTCTGATGACTTAGATTCTTAATTCTCAAGAGAATAAGGGCCTACCTTTCTCACCCCATATCATGCTTACATCACTTACCTGAATTCTAACCTTATATAGAGAACTGATTCAGTGATATGAAAGGTACTGATATTTGCTACTTCAGCATTGAAACTAGCAAATGAATACTAAGTTCTGCCACCATTTCTATTTCAGGATCAGCTTTTTTCCTATTGCAAGATGATGTTAATTCCTTGATTAACCTCACCTCCAAGCCTGTAACTTTGCAGATGTTTATCAAGCCCTTTTCTCCTCTTTTTTTTAAAGCTAAAAGAAACCATTCACATAGCCATTTGCAGTTAAACAAGTAGAATTTTAATAAGGCAAATACTAAAGCAACAAAGATAGCTGAAGAATGGCTCATAACTTAATCCTGCCATGTGATAGTCTTCTGTTACAAAACAAGTAAATGAAATCAGTATGAAAGCTTCTACCTTCAGTGTCAGTCATGAAGAAAGGAATACCTTTGCAGAGATGGAGGGAAAACTTTGAAAACTGTTCAGAGATTGACATTTGCCTCTTACAGTATTTCACCTTCTGACACTGAGCAGTGTGAGGTGACGTTCTGATCAGCTCATTTTAGGTGAACCAGTATTTCATAAAGCAAAGCTGGAAAAAATGTAAGTTAGCTAGAAAAATACTTCTGCTGTGGCACAGTGTCACTATTCATACTAGGCTTTTAAGAGCCTAGCCTGAAGAGCCCTTTTACCACTTAACTGAAGATAAAGCTCTTTGAGGTGTATGGATCTGTTGATTTCTCATTCTTTTCTCTATACAACTTAAAGTCTTTCAGACAACCCCTCTTCTAAAATAGCCTGCAGTTCAGTGATACTCTGGAGTCGAACGGGACATAGACTCCAGAAGGAGAACTTCTAATAAGCCCTCTCCAGCTGAAAAGCCTTAGTCTCTCACACTTATCACGCAGGTGCCCCAGCCACTTAATTATTGTGCAAGATTAACAGCATTTGGCCATATTTAAAATTTTTTTTTAAAAAAGAAAAGAATAAAGAAAGAATGGCTATTTTGTGTAATTCATCATGCTTTATATAGATTTTCCAAGTAATTTTAGAGTGAGTGTCTCATGAGAAATAAGTAATGAAATGCCCAGTTACCTGATCCTATCCTATCAGGCTTAAGGAATCAAGCAGCTTAGTTCCATCAAGATCGTGGTTATGTGTGGAAACCTGACTTCACGTGACTGCTTAGTTAGAAGGGGCATTTCTGACGTTAGGTGTATCAAGTGCAGGTGGCAGCTGAAAAAGAGTTTTTCAAAACAGTTTTGGGCCAACATACAAACTTTAGATTGGTTCAGCTCTCAGTTACTCTTCAGTAAGTCTTTATCAGTTCTTTTCTGAAAAGATTTGTTTTTCTTCTTTTCCACTTTCAGAAGTGGAGAGAGAGATTGTAAGGTGTCATGTAGTGTGGTTATACTGTACAGGCCCTTAATAAAGAAAATACTGAATGATTATTCAGTGCACTGTAGTAGTTTTTCTGTGGAAGAAGTGGCAGCTCTCTCTGTCTACATCTACCTCCAAACATTTTTTTCCTCATTTCTGAGGTCCTAGATTTTAAAAGGGTATATAATTTGATACTGATGGCTATATTGTCATTCTTTCTGTTACAACCTATAAAGCTGTGACATGGAAAGCTTTTTACAAAGGACAAAAGCAAGACATACAATATAGCATTTTAAAGCCCTCTCCTTCAAATTGTTAAACATAAGCATCCCGAGCCTATAGCATCAGACTTCTGAATCAGCATAAGCATTAAAAACTTAATTCTAAACGAAGAGATTAATCTGCAAAGTAGCTTTATCAAGCTGTAAAGCCATCTGTACAATTAGTCCTACTCTACAACAAGCCTAGTTCTTTTTAAAAGTGTTTATAAATATTCATTGACAACTTTTATGAGAAACCACAGAACTGAAATCAGTAGTCCTGGAACAAAACATTTCAGACCTGCTTTCTCACAGCCAGATTGCCTTGACAGATACATACATGTGCACACACACATGTAGAGGAATTCTAATTTCTGTTCAAGGACTTTCTGCAAATGAGCAAGATACTACATTTCTCAAGCCACAAGAGGGAGCCATTGAAGTTCTTGTTATTAACCCCCCCCCCCCGACACACACACACAACCCAAAAGAAAGAATTTTGAAGAACTAAGACAAGAAAAAGCATCTTAATACACAGCTGGCCAGATTGTTGTCCTTTTGGACCACTCAGTACGTCTCCTTTCAGAGACAGACTGCTTAACTCCAGAGAATTTAATCTTATTGTAAATAATGCCAGTATATGTACCAAATCTGTTGAAGGTGGGTGTGTGCATGCGTGTCAGCTGTCATCGTGTAGTCATGTTGCATGTAGTGTGGAAAGCGGCACAAATGCAGTGAAATTGTGCTATTTTGAAATAGTTTTAACACTGCAGCTTCTTAAGTGAAGATTTGGTTCTTAATGAGTTGCTTTACAAAATTGCCAACCTTCTCCGCAGGGTAAGCCTCAAATAATCCTCAGATCCCACAGAGCCTCTGTTCCTCGGCTTATCAGCTTCTGCGGGGCAGCTCCACATTTTCAAGTTCAGAGGAGGACATGCCCTCCCTCCCATCAAATTTAGGATAACCGGGAGCTGTGGCCACATTCAGTGTCAAGGACAAGGTTTGCTTCCAAGCAGGTTGTGCAGGAGCGAGCAGTGCTGCGGTGGAGCTGCACAGCGCCTCCGCTGAGTCACCACATCGCTGCTGCGGGTGCTGCCAGGTCGGCTTGGCACCCCGCCAGCCCCCTCGTGCTTCTGCGAGGTAGGCTGTATCAGTCTGCATGAATGAAAGAAGAAAACTCAGTGGGGCGGGGGAAGTCTGGAAGAAAACTAATCAGGATACTGCAGGAAATCTATTCCGAAAAATCCTGAGACCTTTCACGTTGCTGTATTTTGTGGATATTTAAAAAGAGAATATGGAATATGCACATACAGCAAAGGTTACATATATATCTTTTTACTCATTTTAGTGTAGTGGTTAGTATTAGTTTGGCATTGATTCAGTGATCCTTGTAATAACTGCTCTTGACAGGAAAGTAGACTCACAGCTCGGCACTGCTGTAATCCAGCACTTTGAACCACTATTTATTTAGACCTGACAGCCAGCAGTAGACTGTCATTTTTTCAGGTGGCAGTAGTATTTTACTGCAAACCAAAGCCTCTCTTTTGCCTCTATTTTAAATGTAGGCAAACCATTCTGTTCACATAAATTAGTACTTGGAACACTGACCCCTGCAGCTACCATAGTCTACATTTAACTTACTTTCTTAGTCCTATGATTTTGGAAAACTGCAGTTTAAGTAGAACCATTTATTCTATCTACCAGTTAAGATTTACAGATGGCCAGTAGCCTATCAGAAGACTATGCAGATGCCTAATTTACCAGGAAGCAGTATTAAGTACATTTAGCTGAAAGCAGCTGTCAAGCTCAGTTCAATGTACTAACTCTCAAACCCAAGAGTCTTCACTTAAGAGTCTGCCTCTACAGGGGATTGTTAACAACATAAACACCTATCTAGAGAAGGTTTTATTTTCTCAAACGAAACTAGAACTATTGAATTAGTAAGCCTAACCCCTTTTTTTTCTAGTGGGATATTGCTTTCTGAGCCAGCCAGTCACAGTACAAGATTTGTTTTCCAGTTATGCTTTGGTTATTTGTGGATGCTATGCTTCTCTTTGTCTGTAACCTTTCAGCTTAAACCCTTTCTAACAGGAAAATAGAATAACTTAATGTACATGCCTATCACCAGCACAAATCCTGCATGTGTTTTACCATTAGTAACCTTGAAGACTGTCATTCTTTCATATTTAGTTACATATATATATATATACCTTGCCTCCCAATTTTGATTTTCACAACTCTGTTTCAGTGGGACAACTTCCCAATGTATGGGTAATTAACATTCTGCTGTTACTGTAGTTTATGCTGATAATCAATACAAATTATCAAACAATATGTATAAGTGTTGACTGAAGATGCTAACATTTCATTTGGTACATATGCCCTGCCTCCCTCCCCCAAGTGATAATGGGGTGAGGAGGTGGAGAACGGTGGCTCATTACAGAGTCATTTTCAGCTTAGGCTGGAATGAGTCAGGAGGCAAGCAACCCTGTATAATTCCCTCTCTCCATTTTATTCAGGGTCTAAAGTTGGTTGAATTGATTATATTTCTATTATCTGAGGAGAGCTACAGAACCACTGGCTCTAAGTGGCTGGCAAGACTCCTTTAGGAGCTAAGTAAATCCATTTTTTATATTTTAATATCAAGAGACAGTAATTTATATTTTCAGATAAACCGCTCTCAAACAATAAGTACTGTGACAATTACTGCTGTGAGATTCACTAAATCCTCAGATACAGTGTATGGTTTATGGTGAACAATCCAATTATAGTTAGCAGCTTCTGTTAGGAACATTCCTTCTTTCATTTTGCTCTGTATCCCGACAATCACAAAACATTAATAGGAACAGAAGTTTAGGCTGGATTTACCATAAATCTTAAATACACTGCTAAAAAATTTTTTTTTTGACTTTTTGTCTGTTTGTGTCTGAGGCTCTTCACTTGGACCTACTTGGCTATTTCCCTCACCGGATGGCTTCCTGTTCCACATTACAGTAGACTACTGCCTTGGACGTCTCCTAGCCAGTATCACAGGATCTGGCATATTCCCATGGTGCCATTCCTGACTAACAGCCTCAGTGCCCAGAGCTGCATAGCTTTAGCACAGCCCATTTGTTAATGTTAGCTTTCTTAATTCAGGTGAAGTACTGTGCTGACACAGCTCTACTGTTTCCAGTTCTATAACCAGTTAAATGCAATATGTAGCTGGGATTGCTACACTGCAGTGTTGCACAACATAAGTTGCTCTGTTTTGTGTGACCTCGCTTCCCATTCATTTGTCTTGGTGCTTGCTTATGGCAGCTTACAACACCACAGCATGGTAGCAGAGCTAAAGCCTTTCCCCATGCCTGCAGCCTACTCAAAGACAATGGCACTGCGGAAGGCAGGTTTACACATAGTATGAGAAACAACCCTATTCTCATCAGGGTGATGATGGGAGGAGGTGAAGCCCGGCCTCCACCCTTGATGCAGATACACTGAAGCCTTGGGCTTGCCACCGCTTTCACATGAGAGCTAGAGCTGCCTTTATTGCAGTAACCCAATTCCTGCTGACTCTACTAGGAAGCTACAAACATGGTATATCTGAAAGTCCAGTCCTTTGCACCACAAGAAGAAACTGGCATGCTTCCTCAGGTTCAAAGAGCCAACATCTTATGTGATTCCATTCCTCCAGGGCCTACAGCTTTTTGAGCAAACAGATGTGTTTGTGGAAAAGCAATTTAGGCAGCTGTAGCAATCAATGCTGATTTTGATAAAGTAGGTTAATGACCCCAAAAATCTATTCTATAGTCCCTTTCACATGGGATTTTGTCTGTAATAGCATCAGCCTTTAGTTTTGAGATTTTGTGAAGTTAATCTTTGTCTTTATTAGGATGTACTGTTTTTTCACAAGCAAAAACACCTACAGCTCTTAGAGATTAGGGATTTTGTAAGCACATCAAAACTGCTTTTTGACAGCTACCCACAGTAGCATGCCAGCTTTTTAAACCACCAACTTCATTACCAGCAGAATACAAGCTCTGAGCAGTTTTTCATAGTACATTGGCAAAGAAAACCCCTAAGGTTTGCTTCTATCTTAAAGGCTGTTTTAGGACCTTTCCTAGAGGCTGCTGAATTGGCAGTATTAGTGATAGTACTAGCTGGCCAAATTGTCTTTAAAAACAGACAGCCCTCCCCAAAACACTGCTGCTACACCTCCTCCTCCCTATCCAGATATTACACAGATACAAGTTTCCATGTCCAGAGAGGCCAATCTCCCAATTCAGAAACAAGTCCTGTCTTTTAAATTAATCATCAACTTTACTCTTGTCAGAGCAGCAAAAGAAGAATCTAGATCCTCAAGCTGCACTGGTGAAGAACTACAGGACACTGGCTTATTTTATAGTAATAAAAGAAGCAAATGTAGAAAAGAGACACTATTTGATAATCTTATTTTTTGGGTATTTAAATCTTTTCAAAACAGAAAATCTAAGAACACTATATGCAAGATAGCTTCAGTGCTCAAGATATTTTTGTGCTATATCTAGAGTGCAGGGCTACAACTTTACCATTGACTAAGAACCTGATTCTCACCCATGGATCACTGCGTAAGAACACAGTCCTTACCACTCAGCTTACTCACAGTTAAAAGCGTTCTTTCCCCCCTCTGTTTCATGAACAAGTTAAACCAGTGCATCATCTCAACACAACCTAGCTCGTACCTCTCTTTACAAAGCAGCAGTTGTTACTTTCTCAGCAGAAAGCAGACAGCACAAACACAACAGATATTGTCAGACAGGATCTCTGTCTTTCCACCACTCTCAGAGCAGAAGCAAATACAGCCTCTTATTAAATTAGACATCCCAGCAGATTTTAAAAGAAAGATCTCACCATTGCAGGACAAATAAATAAATAAATAAATAAATAAATAAATAAATAAATCCAGAAGTACTATCTAAATCTAAGGCTTATGGGGAAAGCTATATGATTTCTTACTACAGGCTAGGATGAAGCTGATGTAAGTTGTTCTGTCATGTAGTTGCCCTCTTATAGGTATCAGCCTTGACTGGTAGGTTGCAGGATCTCAGCTGTACCTGCTCCCTGGCTGTTCAACCCCTTCATGTCTGGTTCCAGGTTTTGGCAAATGTAACTGAAAAAAAGCTTTGTAGGTTTGAGATTTTACATTGTTTAGCTTATTAGATGAGCTCAAGCAGTGTGTAGTGTCCCCCAAAAATGCCAAAGTGTAACTCACTATACCTTCTTTTTTCCTGCTGAGTTTTCTTATTTTTTGCTTTACACATTCCAGTCTTTCCTACTTAACTCCTTTCCTTCATTTGCATATCAGAAGAGATAAAAGATGTATAATTTCCTGTGAAGAAGAAGAGGAGAAACTCAGGCAGGAGCCTAAGCATTAGATTGCCTATACTTTCTATGTTATAGAAATATACTCAGTAGTACAATATACTTCCTTTTTGTTACAGAGCATGAGCACTGGCTTAGAAAATAGGAAAAATTCTCTTATTGATTTTACCATTCAAATAATACTGTAGAACTAAAAGAACTAATTAGGGAAAAGGAAGTTGCTGAAAAGTAGCAAACAAAGCATGTATTTGAAAATGGAAATTGTGGAAACTCTGGTTGAGCTACCACTAGTTGTGTATTTCTTACTGTAAGTGGATCAACAGGACATTAATAGTAAAGATGTGAATCTTGGATAATTCAAATACATTCTACAAATATATTCACTTTTTAATTCAAACTGTTCAAAGTCTCAAACCTAAATCCTGTGTGTGTTTGTCTGTTTGTCTGTTTGTTTAAGCACCTAAATACATTAATTTAAACATTACTGATTTTTCAAAATTGGTATCTCTTAGGTGCTCAATTTCTGTCACTGGCCATTTGCAAAGCCCTCAAGATGCTGATGCAGCACATAGCTTGGAATTTTAGCTAAGATGTCAGACATCCTAAAATGAAATTTTGTTTTGCTATAATATTTTGGATCTGTGAGCCTCTTGTAGAACCTTCTGCAAGGTTATAGGAACTCTCAGTTGTAGATTCAGTAAGAATTTTTGTACTGGACATCTTTCAGGATCAGATTTCTTTATGATCAAACTGATAGCATTACGGAGTTTGCCGTTCCAGCAATATAATGTGCGTGAACTACTTTGAAAATAAAACTGCATTGAAGTATATAGCAAAATGAAATAAAAAAAAAATCCTTGCATACCTGGGATGCTATATAGCATAATTTGTACCTTAAGTAGGTTCAAACCAGTGGTTTTGAAAATTCATGGCAAAGTGGGAACTGCAAAAAGCATGCAAAGATTTCTTGTGGACATAGGACACAATTATGAACGGGTTTGAACGGTTGAAGGAGTTAACTAGAGAGACTTCAATAGGCATAAACATACAAGAGATGCTTCCAAAGATATTACTGCCAGGTCTAGAAATATTAAGGTATGTACATATTGCAGGGGAGATGTTCAGATCTGTGCAAAGTCGTAAGACATCTCAGAAAGATGAATTGAATAGTGACAGTTAATTCTAGTATGTTTTAAAAGTGTCATGGTACTTTTTTTGTATGTATTTTGAGTGTCATATTATGCTATGATCACTAACTTTTAATTGTCTAAAAAGGGAGAGTGTAGGCACTTGTGCTTTTAGGAGGTTCTAACAAGACTAGTTGTTCTGTTGGAGACTCTTGTCACTTTCAGCTGGTCAGTTAGCATTAACCCACTGCATGAAACAGGCTACTGCTTTTGTCAGACATTGGGTTATATATAATTGTGGAATAACATCTCAGGAAACCCAAGGAAAGCATCTGCTTTGTGCATTTTGTTAAGGAAAAAGGTCAAGGTTATTTTTTACTTCCAGAGGGAAGAACTGGTCTGACTGGACTTATTGCCTAAGAAAAAATTGCGTCTGCAATTTGCAGATTATCTCTTTTAATGCTATATGAGCTTTTTGCTGTGACAACAATATTTACTAATATTTACCAAATTCTGATAAAAATATCCTTGGAGGAAGAGCCAAAAATCCAGAGGTAAGTAAGGAGGCTGAGGAAACTGTAACCTCTTACTTCCTAATTAAGTCAAAACCAATGAGAACACAAAGATTTAGCCTTGTAGGTCAGATGGGAGGTGGAGCAAAATACCCTCTCAAAACTCTATTTTTTCTCATTAAAGCTTTCAAAAGATTCTTGTTCTGTAGTCTTCATCCTTGCCTTGAGTGTGTCCTGACTGCTTTTAGCTTAGTGGTAGCTCACACAGATCAGGGCTGCTGTCTACATACTTATGCTTGAACAATGAAGAAAATACAAGATCTATGAAGGGAAGATTGCCATTTACAGGAAGTTTTTCACCCTCAATATTTCTTTGAATTGAGCCCATAGAGCAGCAAGCTCCTTGCTCAGGCAATTACATGAGAGCTGAGCGTTCTCTAGAGAAATAAGAGAATTGCATACAATTCTATTTATACTTTTTTCAAGCCATTTTTAAACTGTTTAGTTTTCTGTCTGGTATTCACCTATTAGTTTTGCTTTGACGTGTGACTATTACTTTTTTCTTCCTGACCCACTGCTCCAGCAAATGTGCATCTTCATGATATTTCAACTGACAATCTATGTAAAATAGTTTTTGAACTGATGCCATTTTTGAAAAACAAAGAAACAAACTCCAGAACATGTCAACTGAGCCACCAGAAACATAATTTTAAGCAGGCATGATCTCTATTTGCAAGGTTTGCAAATATAATGAAAACAGTTGTAAAGCACAACAGTGGATGGTTGTTGTCTTCAGCCAGCTGAGTCTAGAACTCACACTAATCTTGGCAGGAACTATATGTACAGTCTGACATGGAGACTCAAGTCGTTTTTGTAGTAGAGGACAAACCCCTAAATGTCCCTGAAGCGGAGAGTTTTGCCTTAAGAAAAATTAAGAAGTGAAACAATTAATGACATTGCTTGTATTTCTTTCTTTAAAAGAAAACATAGTGATTTAACCACGTGACTACTGATGTAAATAGGAGGTAAATAGTTAAATTTCTGTAAATCAGAAAGACCATTAACTTCCTACAGTATCATCTTTTCTGAAGCAAATGAAATACTGAGGCTCTTACTGTATGAGTTGGCAGCATTTCTAACTAATAATGGTTAGGTACTTACCAGTGATTGTTAAATCAGTCTATTATGTCAAGATTAATTAATGTTATCATTTTATTCCTCATTAATTAAATTAGCAATTTGTAGCTAATTGCTAACTCCTTGTGTTTCTCAGAAATTCTTCTCCAGAATGTTTTTTCTTTCCATCTGAGTGATAGTGGCTGTAATGGGATGCAGCACAGCTGGTGAATGAATCTGAGTGCTTTCTGGAAAGAACAGGTAAATGACATGGTATCTAGCACTTACAGTCAATGCATGTAATCTTATTTCCATGAGATTCATTTGTTTTTCTCTCTCCCTTTCTATTCCTATTCAGTCCTGACAGTAGATACGGATTTTGTTGAACGGCTCCACAAATTAAAGGTGAATTACACTTTGTGGGAGTCTTAATTCAGTGGAGGATACACCATATGGCTAAAGAGACTGGGAATCCCTTGTGAGTATCCTGTTGGAGTAAATAGGATAAAATGGAAAGTGAAAGTTCATTACAACTAGCTTTGGACTGAAATGTTGCCTATCACTCTAAGTGAACTGCTTTACTTGGGGTCCATCATAAGCAAAGAAAGTTGTCATGGAAACCTTGATGGGGTAATTAGTATCCAGGCAGAGTAATACACCCTGGTAGCCATTTATTTTGAAAGACTTGGGCTTCTATCTAGTGAAAGAGTATGGAATTGGTTGATTAAAGGAAGGCTGCTCTGGTAGGATCCCATAATGAGATACAAACTTTTTTTCTTGTATATTAAAAACAATTATTGCATAGCACTCTGGTTTATTCTGTGATAAAAATTATACTAAAGGTATTTAGAGGATTCTGAGTGTGAAGCTGAAGCAGGTTTTGTTTCAGAAGGTAGCTTTGCTCCAAGTTCTCCTCCCTTGCATATTATCTATGCTCTTGGTGTAATTATCATGATCATGTTCTTTCCTGTTAGCTTGGGTATCTCTGTATTACACTATATTACACAGTGTACACAAAACCAAAGCTCCAATTTCACCACTTGAGATAAATATCATCCTGTACAAAAAGAATATGGGTAATTAATCTTGTTTAATTTGAGTATTTCACAGTCTAAGTACAAAGGGCTAAAATAATCACGCAATTATAGCTGAAAATGTTTAAAAAGTACTTGAGGTACACTTATGGAATAGATGATTGGAAAGCTTAGAGAGTCCTCTGAGTCAAACTATTCTAGTTACCCAAGAATCCAGAATTCAAGCTACCCAAGTGTCCTTGATATAGTTTTTGGAGGAGTTTGCAAAATTCATCATGTATTTATGTGGTACCCTCAAGAGCAAGAAGATGGGGACTGAAAAGAAATAAATGCCAAGGTTGTTTGCTAACTGAATTCTTGCACTCTGAATGTCTCCAGGGTCATGGCTTGCTTTTTAAAGCTGTATAAGGTCTATAATGTAACCTTTCAGAACTGTCCACTTGTTAACAGTGGCACTTTTGCATAGATGTGATTAGCACCATGTTGGAAATGGTCATAGCTTAGATTATAGATGTTACTAGTTGGATGGTTAAAAATGAAATTGCATTTCAAAGTGACTCCTTCCAAGTTTCAAAACTGTCATGAAAGCAATCTGTTCACACAGAACTGCTATACATCAGGATTGGATGCAGTCAGGACATGAATAAGGGTGCTGTTGAACCACACAGTATCTCCTCTGTCATATGACATAGAAAGCACATCAATCTTTGCAGAGAAAGTGGGGTTGAGCAGCAACTGTATCTCTCATATATGCCTTCCGCATCTCCCGGTAAATCTATTGTTAACATAACACAGTGTTTTGGAAGCAAAAATACTGAGAATATGGATATATAGAAGAAGAGAGTTTCAAAACGATGGACTTCCTTTCTTGGTCTGCAAAGATAATACTTGTTATGCAATATTGGACAAATATCTACATGCTTGGCACATAAGTGAATCCAGTCAAGTGGCTGGTACTCTGTGAGACTACTTAGATATCATTCCTTTAAGCAGATACTAACTTAGTGAAAAACTACTGTACTAACAGCAAAAAACTACAGCAGAGGATACGCTAGCACAGGTGCTGGGATAGAGTGAGGAAAGGATCTACGTTAACTTCCCTGGATAATTTTGCTATAAAGGAAAACTGATCCATGAAACAATGAATATGAAGGTTAGGTAGAATGTCGGGCTGCTACTACAAAGTCAGCCAAGTTGCCTTTCTTTTCTGCAAGTAAAAGTCTGCGTATTGATGTATTTGTCTCTCTGAAGAGCACAGACTGTCTAACTGAGCGTCTATGGTATCTGTAAGATCCCTGTGTAATTATGGACTCAAATAGAAATTTAACCTTTGACTTTACTTAGACATGGTTGGGATTCCTGCTGCCTGGCCTTTACTTCAAGAACAGTTTAGAGTCTATTTTGTGCTATCCTTCTTCAAATACATGCCTCATGGAGGAAAAAAAAAGTGTTGCTAGATTTTGTGAGGTGGTATCTTATTACTGTTGTTAGAGCCTTTAAAATAGCAACTCAGTACAGCTTTATTCCTGAATATGAAAGGGTTGGGTATGAGAATGGATGGTTACATCAGATTAAGAAATTTTTACAGACTGCTTTGTTGTCTGAGTGATGAAAAAGTAGCTGTGTTGTGTGAATTGTGCTAATGGTCCAGCTGTGAAGTAAATGTCCTCCAAAACAGATACGGCTGGTGAATGATTTTTTCTGCAGTGTGATTCACTAGTGTGAGCAGGATAGTTGTTCACAGTAATTTTGTGATTGAAACATTACCATGGAATCACATGCTGCTATTTCTACCAGAGGTTCTACATTACTTGGCATGCCTAAAGGAAACTCTGCCCATATGAAAGGTTGTTCCCCTCTATATATCCACAATTATTTTTTTTCCTTCAAAAATTGTTTTAAAAACTATCAGGACTACCCTTACTGTTTGCTTTCCAGAAAAGCACCATGTACAAAGATGACCTGGATACAATTTCATATCTATTTTCAAGCTGAGCAAGATTTTTTCTAAATGTTGTGACAGACTGAAGAAAATATGTAATTTTACTGTACACCTTACATATTTCAATTGTGATACTTCTGCATAAAACAGACCAAGACGATTTGACTAGTAGGAAGGAGAAACTACATAAAATGTTTCTTACACTGGTGAGGCCTAGACTGTAGTCGATCAGTTTATGGTAAGTAGTCAGCTGCTGGTTTGCAGAGACCAAGACTTTATTTTACTTACCTAATCTTTACAGTATTTTTAACAAAACAGTATGATAGACAGGTATGCAATACTCTACTGCATGTTCTCAGAGCTGATTGTTGTTAGTTTGTCCAAAAAAATTGTGTACTTGTGTTTTATATCAGTATTTATACTGTGCAGAGTGAATTATTTTGTTTACTTGTGTCTGGCAGAAGATGTACTTGGTCAGAGTTATAAAATTTCACGAGGGTTTCTGGTGGCATATCATTACTAGTATTTGGATAAATCCATATTTCATTCTGGTTAACCAATAATTTTAAACTCCCTCTTTGAGATTCTGCTGAAAAGAGCTCTGTAGAGAAAGAGATGTCCTGTTGGCTTGTACAGTTAGATACAGCAGCAGTGAAACTCCATGTATTCTGCAACCGTCCATCCTGGAGGCTCATGGAGCAAAATGGTTTACTTCGTTTGTTAAACATCCTATCAATAAGAAAGGTAATTAGGGAAAGTTGTGACTTTGCTAGGTTTTGAAGTATGTTTTCTTACCAGAAATTAGATCAGCACAAGACTCATCTCACATAGGCTAGCTCTTACTAAGCCACAGAGGTACAACTGGTTCAACTCTGAATTATGATGTATAGATGAAAGATCATACCATTATCAGTACTGAGAATGAGACATTACTAGCATTTTATTCTTTCTGCAGTAATAACTTTAGGATTATTAAGTTACATACTGGAGTAGATATTGACAGTGGAATTTGCTAGTAAGGTAACTTTGGCTTTGATATTTTGGTATCTGAGGCATGAATATTCTGAGACTTAGTCAAAATCTAAGGCATTGATGGAGATTCCTAAATTGCTAACGTAAATATTTCCCTAAAGGTAGAATAGTGGAATGAAATAATCCTTCTGTTACAGCCTGTATTACTTTGTGTTAGTTTTTAACTCTCCCAAATAGTAGAAATAAATGTTGACTCAAGTCTCAGTAAAAACTATCTTACCTGACTCTGTCTTGTACTCTAGCAGTTAAATCCTCTTTTGATGGAGAGTTAATCTGCAACTGATGGACAGTTGCAACACAGCTAGCGCATGCCAACTGAGAAATGAATGTCATGCAGGATTAAAAGTGTGATGAGAATCTGTGTTGTTATAATTATAGTAGGTAAAATTGCACTTTCTGGATTAACTTCATATGATCTACAGCTTCTCATCTTTCTCTTTTTCATTCAGTTCCTGTCGTACCTGGTTATTTTTACGGAGTTGGGATCTATGTGACAGTCAGTAGCTGTTTCTTTCTGCAAACCAGGTTCTGTGTCTAGCAATATATGGAAGAAATTATTTGATTAGCATCATGTCTGAAAGCCTTTGACTCCCTGGTGCAAATGGCCTTTCCCCATTTATATCTGATCATCTAAAAGTAACCTATGAAATCAGGCCTTTCTGGGTCTGTTGATAGCATATTTTTGCCATTCTATCACCATTCCCCTCTGCTACAATGAGTCACAGCGTAACTGGCTTTTTGTAGATCCTTAGGGTTCTCAATCTAAATTCTGAGTCTCAGCATCTCTGTTTGTACCAATCAAGAGGTTTTTTTAGTTTTTCTCATTTAGATAGTAGTAGCTGCTACAAAACCACCAGTTGTAGACATTCAGTTTATTGGTATATCTGACCTTTTACCGTGTGACAAAAATAATGGCATTCCTTTCATATTGCAATACCAAGACAGTTATGAGAAAGTGCTCCATATTCACTTCCATACCACATTGCCTGTCACTGTGCATTTGCTCCAGCCAGTGAAAGGATCTTTTCTATTTCTGACTAAGAAGTGCCACTTTAATAAGCCAACACATTGCAATAGCGTGAAAACTGTTTCTCCTTACTTTCCCATAACTGGGCAGTGCTTCCCAAGCAGATTATCTGAAAGCAGGTTAAATATCATTAGGACTGTGGTGCTCAGATAGAGAACCTAGGTGGAGTATGCCATGACTACCTTCCAACCATGTGCTAAGCTTCTTTCTCTTTGGAAAACAAGGCATGCGTAAGGAATAATGCATATCCTGATGTGGAACCTAGTACATGCACCTGTACCCAGGAATTAAATATACTCTCAGGTCTCATGGTATAGACAGAACCATAAATGTGAAATTGGATTTAGATTCATAAAAATATATTCTGCATCTGTAACAGATTATATTCTTGCAGACTGTAAGAAAACATTTTCCTCTAATAACTGATTTTTTTTAATTTTCATGAATAAAAGTCAAATTGAAATAATTGTATTTGTAAAAATATTCTAGTAATACATAGAAAGTAGATTGTTTCCATCCCCCTTTTCATTCCTTCTTTCAGGATGATGAAAAGGATGTTTTTTTTCCTTTGGTAAAGATTGTAAAAGATGCTGGGGAGGACTTGCAAATGACGGTGTTTTTATTCCTTTATCTTGCTAGAATGTAATTGTAAGGATAGTGTTTCTGATGTAAAATTTCTGTGCTGTGAACTGAATGCATGCTCTTTTTGTCTTTCTCCAACTTTTCTCACTTTTATGCTATAAAGTGGCAAAAAAGAAAGACAATACCATGGATTTTTATAAATACCTATTTTTGGTGTGTGCAGTTCATGTACATCTCCTTGTAATTTAGTTCAAATTACAGGGCTGGAAAGATTCTTCTTTGGCACCAAACTTAGTTATTAGCATCAAAGTAAGACTAACTATTCTGTAGATATAGATAGACTAGCAAGGGAGGTGGTAAGGAGAAAGGAAAGTTTGTTAAGAAATCTGAGTAGTCACCTCAAACACAGAAATGTCAACCTTGATCCTATTATTTTAATCACAATACCACTTCTCCACTTTTTAGAAAGATGCTCAAGCAATTTCAGTGCATGACTCCCTCACGTGTGTTCAAGAACCTCAACCCATATGAATTTGTAGGGCATGATAACCAATCTCCTTGAATAGTTCCTCTACTGCATGAAATACTTTTGGGCTTACATATACACTGCATCCTGTCAAGAATGGACAAGGGGCAAAGTATTAACTTCTTTCAACCCCCCCCCCCTTGAAATTGCTTTTGCACTTTCACTTTTTCTCTTTTTTTCTCTTGCAGAATATCTGAATTATTCAGGTAACAATTTACTTTTTTTTTTTTTTTAATTAAAGAGCCTTGCTAATAACACTATGATAAGTATTTTAAATGGTTATGTAAGAGACTAATCTACTCAAGCAGCTGTAAAATTTTACTGTCAGTACTGCAATGGTGGTAAGCTGTTTTCTATCCAAGATTTTATTTTATTTTAGTAACAGTCTCTTTTCTTCAAAACTCTTCCACCATTCTTCAAACTGCATTTTGTCAAGGTCCTTTAGAAAGCCTCACTTTTTGGCTTCCCCTAGTTATTCATTTACTGGTGTTTTTATCTCCGTTAATAATATTTCAGTATCTCCTTATCTATTAGCAAGAAAATAATTTTTAAAGAGAGAAATTATTTTGCTGATGTTGAAGTTATACAGACAATATTCTAACTCCATCTAGTTCCATCTGCTAGGCTGTTGAAACAGTCAGGATAATTTTTCTGATTTAATTTCCCTTTACAGGAAAACAATCCCGAGATGAGCAATAGTAATAAAGACTGCCAAGGAGTCATAAATAGTATTCTAGAGAATCTGAACAAAAATATATTTGATCTCCTCCATTTTTCCCTTCTTCAATAATTTTCTGAGTTTGAATGTAAATGCATGCTGTTTGTTTGTGTTTGCTGTTTGTATGCTGTTTGTGTGTTTGTGTTGTTGAAAATACACTACGTAATGTGCTATAAGAACAACGTTTTGCTTTCTGATGGACACATGCATATTATTTATCTGTGTTTCCCTTTTGTAACTATTCGTTTGCAGCATTATGGGACTTTCTTGGGTGTTTGGAATGACATTCTCCTGTAGACTATGGTTGATTTAATAGCTTTCTAGATGAGCAAATTCCTTACATTTAAAGAATTTAAGCTATATCAAGGCTATTTTTTTCCCTGGCTTTCTATATAAATTTTCCTAACATTTCTGAGTTATTTTGTTACATTTATGATCATTTAACTCTCTTCATAAGGTTGCTTTTTGTTATTTAAACACAGAAGATACCTGCTTATCATAGAATTGTGAAGGCTTTCCAGTTAACACAGAAAAATGGTAATACAAAAAACAAGCTTTTTCTGTTTCCATTCTCTTTCTATGTTTATGCCTAGGGATGTTTACATTCCATATGCATATCTGTACATAGATACTGGTTTCTAAATTACTGAAATATTTCAAAACTGGTAAAGCTTCAAATATCTGATTCTTTTTTTTTTTTTTTTTTTTTTTTTTTTTTTTTTTTTNTTTTTTTTTTTTTTTTTTTTTACAAAGAAACATCATTTTTGCCAGTTACTATTAATCGGTTATGTGCATAAGAGAAGAAGAGTGATAGGGTGTGAAAGCAGTGTTGCAGAATTGATGCTGTATTATTTTTGTCTTTCTTTGTTTTACATCACCTATTTAAAGCCTTTGCTATAGTTGTCACAATCTGTGTTACGATGGAGAAAAGGTGCCTGAACATACAAAGTGATTTGAATGACAGCAGAGGCTATTTGCTTCTTCCAGACAAGTATAGACACTAAGAACTGCCTGTATCTTCCACTCCTGCCATAGACAGGGACTGATCCTGTACTTTCATCCTGTGTGACTGAGGATAGAAAACAGTGATTAAATAAATATAAGTGTATTTTCAATAAGGTGACTTGAAAGCAGGTTCAGGCTTTTTGCTTTCTGATAGGGGTGGGGAGGAAGAGTGCTACATGTGGACTAGTAAGAACGTGAGCAAAGGGGATTTTACCCTTCTCCTCACTTAGTTGCCCCGTCAAGCAAAGTTGTAGGAGCTGCGCAGCCCTTTTCTTCATGTCTGCCTCTACTATGATGTTTTAATTTCTTTTAAAAAGTGTGAGTGTATGAAGATGTAGATGTTGGATTGTTAATGTTGGAGTTGGAGGAAATGTTGGAGTATAGGAAATAGCACTGAGATGACTTCTGGGTCACTAAGTGTAGCCTCGTACTGTTGTAGGAAATCATATTATAGAATCTCTTTCATAAACAGTTCAAGATCCATTTTGAAATGAGTCCAGTCTCTTGCAGCTACTCTTTTTAGAAGATTTTTTTTGGAAAGCTCTTCCGAAAACTTGCTTTACTGGTTAGACTAAAAATCTCTTCCTAATTCTGTCCTAAATTTATTTGTATCCAGTATGAATCCATTTGTTCCTGTGCCAATGTCGTTGTTCAAGCAAGGGAGATCCTCCCCCTGCTGGTGTTCATCTTTCTGATGTGCAGTCCTGTAGACAACTTTGTTTCCTGGGGTTAGCAGGCCAGTTTCTTTAAATCTCTCCTTGAAAGAAAGGGAATCTTTCTGTTCCCTTATTCCCTTGATTATTCCAGGAAACGTCTTGCACTTGATTCAGTTTGAATATATCTTTTCTTGAACATAGATGGCTGGAAATGTAGACTGTATTCCTGCTGTAACATCAGAAATGCTTGATGTGATGGCATTAATACTTTCTTGTCTTTGCTGGAAATAACTTCCTGATTCATCATGAGATTTCATTTGTCTTTTTCACACTTGTATCAAATGGGTGTCTGGGGTATCCTGTGATGGCCAGTACTGACATACACTTTTTCTATATTGCTTCCCACTGTCTTTATTTCATAGTACCCTCAAATGAATAACCGTGTAATTTATAATATTAAAATTTAATCCAATATCTGTTACTTCAGTCCTCAAGGTCATACAACTCTTTGTGTACAACATTCTGGTCCTCATCCAGGCTGATGCTGCTTCCCAGTTTTTAACATCACCAAACATTAGTTAGTTCATGTAAATTTTTGGATCTGGATCATCAATGAAAACCATAAGGCAAGACTCATTTTAAAATGGATCCTTGAAGAAATCTTTTCAGAGTGTCTCCTCCATCCCATTAGTACCTCTTTCAGTAAAAATTACTGTATTCCATATAGCCTATACCTTGCATTCACTACATCATCTCTAGTTAACTAATATTACATGCCAGTACAAGTCAATGTCTGAAAGTAATTGTGTTCCTTTGGAGTTAGATGCTTATCTTTTCAATAGTTTTATGAAGCCAAGATGTAATCTTTTACATTTCCCTTGGTTTTATTTAAAAATAATGGAAGATTTTTATGAAAAAAAAATGTCAAAATCATCTTCTTAGAGGGAGGATACATATTTATCAGTGAATGTGTTGGTATAGAGACGGGTGAGGATAGATTTCCCTACTAGAATTGTTGGTATGTTACATGGGCTCTGAGCTGTTAACAGTCTGTTTTTCTGTGCAGCTGCCTTCATCACTGTCAGATTAATGTAGCATCTACCTCTTATTTTTTCCACACTATTATTTAGGAGAATCATTCTGTTTTCATGACTATGAATTATTGAATATAGGTTATTTTCTCTCTTGGAATTTGTCTTCTTTCCAAAGATTTGAATGGGATCACCTAGAGAGTTAAAAATTGTTTATTTTAGTAAGGCTAAATTGTAAGAACAGTTTAGCGGTATTCCATTTCTCATTCTATAGCAATGCTTCCTTATCTCTGTGATACACAAGCTCAGTCTGTCCACGCACCAAGGTTTATTATTTTCTTTCCGCATCATATGGGACCGCCTGTGAGAGAAAGTGGCAACAATGATCTCAGGAGGGTTTTATTGATTAGACCATAAAATTTTTTTTTACCTCACTACATAGGACATTTTGTCTACTATAAGATAGTCACAGAATCACAGAATGGTTGAGGTTGGAAAGGACCTCTGGAAGATCATCTAGTAGTATTCTGATATCCCAGTAGGCAGCAATCTAGTGGTGTCACTGTTCTTATCTCGTGCATCAATTTTCACGTGACCTTGAATTTCTGTGTTCCTCTAATCTGTATGGACCAATTTTTACTTTCTGGATCCTACAAGAACATTTGCCCTTAAAGCAGAAAATCCCATATTCTAAACTGGAGGCTTTCTGATCTCCGTTCATTTTCAGTATTTCTCTCTTTCTCTCGTGTGTAATCAGTTAAAATAACTTATTTCAGAACTTTCTTTTATAGTCCAATTACATAATGCCTAAGGGACCCTCATCTCAGTTGAAGCCTTTCAGAGCTACCAATAATACAAATAACTTTTTTCCTAACACCAAAATATGAACTCAAAATTAACACAAAGAACGATAGGAGCTGAAACTAGGCTAGAAACAAAGTTCATATTTTTAACAGGGAGTGGAAGTAGCTGGTAGAACAGCTTCTAGCAGGAGCTAGTCTGTGGTCATTAAAATGTCAAAGAATTACTGTGTTGTGTTTGTTTCCTTGTATTTAATAAGAGCCATGTGGCAATGAGTAATATTTCATTTTGAGTATTCAAGAAGTGGAATTCTTATTAACAAAGGCTTTTTAGTAGCATGTGTAAAAGAGGGCTTTCATTATGATTGTAGGTTTAATTTATATGGGGTAATGTTTGGTCTCAGTTAATCCATCTGTCTAATATTTTAACAGTATTTTAATGAAACCCTGAGGCAAATATTAATTTAGCTAAAGTTGCCTGTTTTATCTGGTGATTTCCAGTAAAATACTGAGGAGTGAAAAACCAAAAACCTAACTTTAACAAAGAGAATAACAATAATCCTTATTGACCTCAGCCGGTTCACAATTTTATGAAGCACGTATATGTTTGGCAGTTGAAGTAGTGATAAAAATACAAGTTTAAGAAATACTTTTATGTGTGTAACAAAGACATTTATTGTAAAACCTGCATTTCAGTCATATGTAGCAAGTAAGAATCTTTTATAGGCAAGAGAGAACACAGTATTTCTTTGTAAAATATGACTTGAGTTTGAACTTTCTAAGGTAGCTAAGGGTAGCCACAAAATTGGTCCCAAATCTATCATTTTAAAATCAAGATTAAATTGATACTGGTAATTCATTTTGTTGTTCCATACTGCGGCCATACTTGTTCTTAGCCCTTTGACTAGAAATTTCTAGCAAATGTTAATCTATGCTTATTATATGTAAACAGTAATGCCACTGTGAATCTTTGAATTGGTTCTTGTTGATCAAGAAACATAGGCCTAACTTGTTGGCCCTGAGAGCACTAATAAGCCTCAATGGCCCTGCCCAGCTTCACTTGGGACTCCCACCCATACTCCCTGCACATGGATCCAGGAGTTCATTTGAGCTTAACCTGGGGTCATCAGTCCCTGCCCCAGCAATGTTGTAGTGGTGCCAGTCTCCCATTCTGCCACAGCTGTGCCCCTGGCCAGCAGCTGGCCTTGCTGATCCTTACCCTGACCCACAGGCTGACTGACTTCCTGGCTTGACCTCGGCCCTGCCTTGCCACCATTGACCTGCCTAGGAATTGCTAGGCCTCATCCTAAGTCAGCGTTAGCCTTATTTGGATTCTGGTCACTAAAAATAATTCTATTTAATGATTACATGCATGAACCTGTGGTCGAGAAGTTGTTAGAGCTATACTTGGTCATAGCCATTAGAATATGAAACCTGCATTAAGCTGTATTTATGGGTTTTATTCTGATCTGTTATATATGAAGAGATCTTTATCAGGCCTTTCTTCACATAGTCAGATAACCTATGACATGACTGTGCAAGTCTGGTAGAGATGGCTGAGTTGGCTATTCCTGCATTGTAGATTTACTGAGTCTCTAAGATTTCCCTGTTGTCAGACCCTTGAATACCATTGTGGCTGGATAACATTTTGGTTTGTGCAGCTTTTTCTGGAGAAATGTAACTTTCGGTTATTCTGTACAACATTCATACCTCTTCTCTGCCTCCTTCTCAATATGTGTATAATTTTTTTTTTTGTCCTCATATTATTGTATCAGGAAGTTCATGACTCATATCCTATTGCAGCTCAGTTTATTGTCAGTGTTATGGATGTATTGCAGAATAAACCTACCTTGCACGTCTTTGGCACAGTGTTTATTATTCAGCTCTTGCTGGAATCAGTGGAAAGATTCCTATTAGGTTGCAAAGATAGTTGGAGCTGGCCTGAGTTTGCCTTTCGTAGTGCCTTTCGTAGGCCTGACTCCTAAGCAAAATAAAGTTATTTGTAGAGTGGTAACCATCTCTTTTATAAACTTAATGTAGGAGATTTCAGCATTCTCTGTTGTCTAGAATACATGCCCAGGCCTCTGGAGATATTCTGGTGGTTAGCCCATATGAAAGCATGTATTACTGTAGCTTTACTGCTGCTAGCTTGGTGATATCCAGCACTGCAGGTACATCTGTGTTTAGCTATCTGGTAACACTCTTCACATGTTTGTGTTAGAGCAGCAAGGTAGTACAAAATGTTTTTCTGCCAGTCTGAATTTTGTGTCCTTATTGATATTCTCACAACTCTCAAGTCACTTACTGCTAAATACCCTTCTGCACCATCCATAATTTTATAACTAGCAATAAGAAGATATTTTTCCTAGATTTTTCCTGGGCAGTGACCCAAGTACAGCATTGACATTTTCAGAACTGATTGAACATCTTACCTGCTGAAGTTGGCTGGCTTTACAGGGCATGATAAACTGGTTTGAACTAAAGAGTGGGTAATAATGTGATCCTGTGGAGGAGAGAAAACAGTATGGGAGGAGCTGTGCATGAGGCCTGGTTAACTGGACTATACAAAGAAAAGATTTCATTTTAGTTCTTCTGGAGCATGTCAGCCTTGATCTGAATGTTACATTGACTACACAGTGCAAAATAATAGATTTCTAATTTTCATTGCAAATAAATCTAAAAATCTGCTTAAGTATTTTGCTAAATCCAGATGTATAAAATAGTAAGTTACTTTTCAGGTTGGTGCTCCTACATTGGTACCTTCAAATTAGGAATTGTTTAGGGCAGTGGGAGATGTAAACCTTGTAATACAGTAATTCAGTGGAAGAATTTTAAAAAATTCTCCTGTTTAACTAAACACAATTTGGATTCAGCCCAGTAGAAAGATTTGAGAGAAACATTTCCATTGAGGCACTTTTGCAGCCCCATTTCAGTTTATCTTCTTGAGATTGTTTCATACAAGCAATGCCATGCTTACATTCTGGTGATTAAGCACTTCTTTTCAGTGTTCTCAGTCTTGCTTAAGTTAAGAAACAGTAGAATGACATACAAGCCGTCCATGTACAGAACTGCCAACACAGCATGAAGTAGATGTTGCTTAGAGAAGAAATTTGAAATAAGGTTTAGTATACTCAGATTGAACCTACTGTCCTCCACTAAGAGACATAATAATCATAGAATCACAGAATCAGTAAGGTTGGAAGGGACCTCTGGAGATCATCTAGTCCAACCTCCCTGCTCAAACAGGGTCACCTAGAGCATGTTAGACAGGGTTGCATCCAGGCGGGCCTTGAAGATCTCCAGAGAAGGAGACTCCACAACCTCTCTGGGCAACCTGTGCCAGTGCTCTGTCACTCTCACAGGGAAGAAATTCCCCCTCACGGTCAGGCGGAACTGCCTGTGCTTCAATTTCTGCCCATTGCCTCTTGTCCTGTCACACGAGACAACTGAAAACAAACTGGAGTTTGTCCCCATCCCCTTGACACCCTCCCTTCAGGTACTTGTACACACTGATAAGATCCCCCCTCAGTCTTCTCTTCCCCAGGCTGAAGAGGCCCAGCTCTTGCAGCCGTTCCTCACAGGGCAGTTGCTCCAGCCCTCTGATCATCTTTGTAGCCCTACGCTGGACTCTCTCCAGTAGCTCCATGTCTCTCTTGTACTGGGGAGCCCAGAACTGGACGCAGTACTCGATGAGGCCTCCACTCTAAATTTCCACATACTAGATTGGAAGAGCACGCACTCTCATTAAAGATTACCAAGTCCTCTTCCATCAAGAAATCAAGCTGAGGGGAAAAAAAAAAAGAAAGAAAAAGCTTACCTTTTTTAAGGTAAGCTTCTTGAAGCAAAACTTGTTTGATTTGTTATAGTTTTAGAGCATTTTTATTACTTAAGCTTAATTACTTAAGCCAAATTATGTTATGTATTATTATAGCAGCTAGATTAATCTGTATTGTGCTAGTGTGAAGAGGACCTAAAATAAAGGTATTCTGAGTTCAATTTTCATGAAGTTCTGTTTCTTCTCCAACTCTATATGCACTTAGCCTGACCACTACATATATAGTTGAAAAAAACACTTGTGCAATGTGATAAAAATGTACTTTACAAAAAAAAAAAAAAAAAAAAAAGAAGATCACTTCATATGACAGCACTGACCCATGTCATTCTGTGTGGGCTAACTCATTTGGCAGTGTTCCACAGTGGTTGTGATATCCTAGCCAGCTACTTGCTGGATATCACAGCAAAACAGGAAGTCACTGGCTCAGTTTCAGAGCATGGGAAAGAAAATTACATGGAAAACTAGCTTAAAACGATTTACAAGACAAATACTCAAATATTTGGATCATTCAACTCAAAGCATTTAAAACATTTTTAAAAGCTTTCTTTACTCCTAAAATGGTAAAACTGAGTATTTTTTTCCCCCTTGTTATCTCTTTGGTCTATGATTTACTATTTTTTAATCAAGAACATTTCTCAGGTAGGAGTTGCAAATTGCCTTAAAATAGCATTTAAAATAGCAATACAGCAATACTACAATAATAAGTAATTTGAATCCATTCTTACTAGCCAAGCTGTGTTCTTTGCTAAGATTATGGTATTGATTCTTTACTGAGGCTGATGTAAATTGAGATAACTGCAGAAATAAATGGAGTAATAATACATGGAAAAGTGGGTGGAGAATCTGGCCCAAAGTTTCTGAAGGGAGGTGACATTTTTGCTTAAAAGATTGTAATTTTTTATAGACATTTATGACTGATTCCCAGAAGAGAAACATTGTCTAAAATTAAATGCTTCAGATTGCAAGCAACAATGAGTCATGCATAGAAGCACAGAAAAGAAGCAAAACTGGCAATGACAGAAAGTGGGCATTAAGAATAGTATAAAAGAAAGCTGTTAAATCTGAGATCTCTTAGCTGAATGCCTGTAATTAATCTCATTCTATTTCAGTTCTCTGGAAGGATATCATTTTGAATTTCATTAGCCAGTTTTTCAACATCATCAGCATCAAATAAGATGAATAGTTTGTTATCCAAAGTAGTAAAATATTCAAATTCAAATAAGGGAACCTTCACTACATAGGAACATGCACATGGGAAAAGCAATCATACTTACTTTAATAGTCTCACTGTTTTTACAGGAATTCTCATGTGTTACGACATTGTAATAGAGTCTGATTTTAAATGTCTTTATAACTATTTTTGCAAAAGAATTAGAAGTAGCTTCATGTAGTGTGTGTATTCTTTATTCTTACTCCCACAGTTTTTGATTTGATCTCCACAGTACCCTGAATAAGATCTGCTGATGCAGATATTTGATTGCTTAGCCTGGTAATAGCACATCAGATGAATGACAAAGATCAAATTTACCATGAGGAACTGTGGGATCATATGCCAGCACATATTCTCTCTCCTGGAAGGGTTATGAGCTGGCGGTCATATCTCTAGGGTACCAAAGCAGGATACAGATGGGAGCTATTATGGCAGCCATTTTTGCAAAGACTCCCTTCCTCGAGGTGGGAAGATGAAAAACATGAAAAAAGAAATTTCTATATGTGCACATCTTACAGCCCTGCAACCAAGTTCCCTTTTCCCTTTGCTCCTGAAAGATGAGCTTAATAAAATATTGGATAATAACATCTATTTATTTAGCATCTGATATACTGAGAACGTATCTAGCAAAATCAGAATGCATTTAAAAAAATCTAGTTTTAAAAATAGACTTCATACTAAAATAGGAAAATCACACTTCAGCTTTTTAGAACAAAGAAGAAAACTGACTCTGTTGTGAAATTTTCTATTTACAGAGAAAATTTCTTTGTCAGTGTGGCTTCATGGGCGCTTTGTTAATTTTGCATCATTTAAAGTACTGACCCTGTCTGTACATTGTAGAAGACCCCAAATCCCTAATCTTACTGTGCTGTCTGCTGTCCAGGGAAATGTGTATCCTCTGTCCCAGTGTAACAATAGGAAAACTTGATTTTCTAGATATAAAATGGAGGGGAAGGAAAAGACACTGTCCCTGATGCTCTGTTGTGCTGCTGTGTGCTGCATAGAGCAGTCCTAAAGCTAGGGCAAAGATCACCCATGATCAGGAGGATTCCTCTTGGGATGTTGAGCTAACAGTATGCACTTTGCTCTCTGCTTCTCCCCTTTTTTCTTATCTTTCCCTTACTGGTTAGTGGCTAAAATTCAGCTCCATGGGGAGAAAAGAAGGTAGCCTTCAAGCTGTCATCCACCACACCTTAAGTAACCTGAGTTGCCATAATCCAAACTGAGGATGTAGATCTTTTGTCCTTTATTGGTTTCCTATATGTACACTGGAGCTATAAGTGACTTTTATATACTTGACATTTAAAGCACAAAAAAAGAATAATAAGTAAAAGACTACTCTATTTAGTTTTATATCTTAATGAAGTGAGCCTTAGCATTGGGTGTTTTAGTTCTCCATAAGATTGAAAGTCAGATGTGAACAGTAACATCTCTCACTGCCCTGGTGATAAGAAAAGGTAGTTGTAATTTATCTAGCAGCAAATATCAGAAACAAAATGGAAATGTACATGCAGTGAAGGTTTCTTTTACCAAAACTTGAGACTCTTGGCATTTAGGACACCTTTTGGACATCACACCAGACACTGTGCAGCTGGGCTATACACATCCAATCGCCTGTACACATCCAGAAAAATCACTCTAACATGATTTCTGATGGTATTCAAGAATCATATCACTTTTAAAAAAGGTGATTGAAAGGAAAGAGTAAAAAGGAGTGTATGGAAAAAAAAGAATGAAATGCCATCAGTTGATTGTATGATTATTTTTCCAAGGCTTGAAGATCTACAGGTGGCCTCTAATGGTGGGTTTCCTCCTGCTTTCATCACTGAAATTCAAGAATGATTCTAGTACAGACTAATAGCGCCAACACAAAAAAGCTGCATGACTTGGGGACTTAGTGACTTACACTGTTTATCTTTGTTCAAAGGTGGTCTGAGAGTTTGGTATCAGTAGATGGATCAACTCTTTTTCTTCCTCTCTTCCTTTTCCACTGCTACTTCTTTTACTGGTCTACTCTGCTTTTTCTCACTTTTTGGCCCATTTGAGGCTATTGTAGAAACTATATTTTATGCTCTTTTACAACTGCATTGGGTAAGGTCACTGTTGTTTCAAAGGATAGTCTCAAGAAGTTTTTTTTAATATTTAAAATAAGGTTTTAATTTGTAGCAGTTCTTGGAGAGCTTGAAACTGAAATATGTTACCTCACACGTACAAACTGCTCTTCTGTTGTGTGAGCATGGGCACACATATATGTGCTAACTTACTATTATAGCTTATATGGTTTTCTCTCTCTACTTAATTTTGAAAGAAAGATTGCTCTCTTCGCTGGTAGATCTGGAAAGAAAACAAATTAAGTCACAGGCCATAAAACTTCACTGTGCCCTGTTAATTAACACTAAAATCACTGGTGAAACAAGCTGAACAAGCAACCAGCTCGAAGGAGATGCACAAGCAGATCATGATAGATGTGACTGTAAACTGATGGCTACAATCAGTTTCCTCAGGGAATGAAAATAATATGCTAAGTTTCAGTATTTCTAAAACCCTTTCCATGAGGCTTCTTATCCTTGAGGAGATCCCAAACCAAAACACAAATCATCTGAAGAAGAGAGTCTGATAATTCTTCAAACAATGTTTCTGGTAATCCAGGAGGAAAGGACACACATCTTTTCAATTAGACCCAGCTTCTCCTTTATCATCTTCCTCCAATAGCCATGTGCCAGCTGCAATATAGAAGTATGTCCTGTACTTCGCAACCCCTCCTGCTACTGCAGATGCTCTCACAATTGTATTTTTATTTAATTACCAAAGACATGATCCCTCAGTCTTTGCAGGATTAAAACCTTGTTGGTCTGAGTGAGCATATTGAGACAAAAAGTATGATCAGTCTTGTGACTGGATGGATATTTTTGTAGTAGGCAATCTCTAATGCTGATCCAGTTCATCCAGCAGTCCTTAGATTTAGTAGTTTACCTAATGCAAGGTTTTCCTCAGACCAGAATATCTCTAAACTCGATTGAAATACTTTGCCGGCGGACTATTTCTTGCTCTGCCACTTCTTCGTCCTCCTGCTCTTGGGTCAAACTGCAAATCTTTAGGTGTGTCGTATGTGTAGAGTTAGGAATTTCAGAGAGTTATGGAAGCACTTCATTTTGGCACTACCAGAGCACAGCAGTTGTGATTCAGATTTAAACTCAATGTCACTTAACTCTTCATCAAAACAGACAGTGCTCAATGCCAAGTCCTTTGGAGAAAGGTATAAGAGCTTGGTAGTCTCCTCCTGCACCAAGTCTTGTGGTCTCTAATGAGAGACTGGCAAGTCTGTGAAATAGCAGTTCTAATGTCCTTTCCAAAATCATTATCCATCTCATGCTACCGTTTGATATCTTCAGTGCAATGTGTACTTTCAGTCTAACTTTTGGACATCACTAAATGCTTGACAGGAACTCCAGCAGTGAGTTTTGTGTGAAAACGTAGTTCATCAGTTGATAATTTACCTTCCTTTCTGCTTGATTGGATATACCCTCATTTTCCTGTCGCAAATCTGAGACAATAGTTGCTCAGTGTTCCCTCTGCCACTAGTTATATAGTTTATGTACTTGTTATCACTTAATATGCTTCTTCCTGATACAGGGTACATAATGCTTACAGCACTTCTTCGCAGGATACTTTTCTAGATCTTTCTCTGTCCATGAGCAAATACGTACACCCTTCATATATATTTTTACGGGCTACATGCCCACTGCTGCACAGAATGGATCAGGGAAGACTGTACTACTGATTCACATGAAGGCATTCTCTGTGGCAATATTTGTTTCATTCTTTAAGCTAATACATTGATTAGATTTTTTTTGTCCTTTTTAAAACACAGTTTATTTGGCTATTGGTAATAACATGGATATGGCTAAATTGTACAGGTGGTCTGTAAACTTCTCTTACATGTGTATTTTCTTCAGTGCATGTATTCAATACTCAAATAGTTTTGCTATCATAATGCTGTTGTTTAAGTCTTCTTGTAGTTTTTTACAGCCTTCTTTGGATGTTACAAAATAAGTAACTTGGTATTATGTAACAATTTTGTCACTTAGCAATTTTGTCCTTTTTTTTAATGCAACATTACATATTCCCTTTAGTAGTTCAGTCATCTTATCTATAAACCAATCATTTTATATATAAACTTTCTGTACTCTCAGATACATTATTTAGGCTTGATAACCTGCTACTTTCAAATTAGCATTGTATTTTTTTCTTCTGTAGATCTTTTTCTGAGTATAATTCTTCTTTGTTTATTCTGTCTCAGTTCAGTGGTTTTCTAGTGTCTGGCACCTAGATGTTTCTTATCATTCAGATACATTTGAATAATTTGGTAAATGCTAGAATCATGCTTGAGTGTGAAGAGAAAAAAGTCAAGTTGGTAGCTTCTGGCAGATAATCTAGCAATATCCAAGCCTGTGTTAACAAAGGTGTGTTTTCTTGGTTTTGAATTTATAAAGGAAGCAGATAAAACTTGTCAGACAGGTTTCTCAGCGCTGTATGTTATAAGGAAAGCTATCAAACTCAGCTTAGCTGAACTAGATAGAAATGAATCCTATGAAAAAAAGAATGAGCAGGTTCAAAAATGAGTAGTCCAAAAATGCCTAAGAATATTCTGTGTTAGTGTGCCCAATATTTGTATAACCAGTCATTGTAGGAAGCAAAGATGGTTACCCATACATTGCCCTAAAATACACCCACTCAGGGAAATGTCTGAAATTCCCATTTTGTTAGTCTAAATGTATATTTAAACTAACTCCAAAATTACTTTGAAGGATGGACAATATGCACGGAAGGTAAAATGTGACTTGACTTAGGGAATAATTCAGCTGGACAATGAAAGTGGAAATCGAATGTTATGATAACCACAGCTTTCTTTTAGTAGGGCTAGGAAGACTCTCTTTTTAAATGTCTGCTAATGTTTTCTAATAGATTAGTAGGACTGGAGGAAAAACATAGCCACCATGTATAGCTTGGACAGTGTATATACATCAAAGAAGTAATGATTGAAAGTGACTGTTTATGGGAGAATACGGAACTAGTCATACTCTAATTGTGTTTTGTATTGGGTTACAGGTTTGTCTTTGAGTGGCAGTAGGGACAAAAAGTGGAATCTGACTGTAAAACTTGCTTTTGCTAGTATCAGAAACTCATTTTGTGTTCTTTTAATTTTTATAATTACTGCTGAAAATAACATATGCAACTAATTCATACAAGTTTCAAAAAATAGAAAAAGCAATTACATATAAACTCATAAACAAGAATAATGCTTGAAATGGTGTATAGATGTTATTAATGGATTGTTTTAAATGCAGTTCCTGAATAACAACTTTTGAAAAGTTTTATCTGAACTGAACAGAGTAGTATAATATCTTACTGCTTTAGCTGTCCTACTAGAATATTGTTTATATATTATGCATTTATTACTGCTATAGTTAGAGAATATTTGTTTACTGAATGCAGATTAAAGATCAGAAATATTTTTATTTTTTCACAGAAATTTGCTGCATTTCAGATATATATTCCCTTTTTTCCTCCAAAGATAGTCAGAGCCTTTGCTTTCAAAAATCACAAATAAAAAACTGGTAGCTTTTTTTACTGTACAGATCGTCATTCATTTTCTTTTTCAAACGCTTTAATTAGCCTTGGAATATATGTCTGCACTGGGTATAAGCTAAACAGATGTATATTATTTGTTTTGAAAGATTTCTTTTTGTGCATTAAAGTTCCACTTTTGTTAACCTCATAACCCAGAAAGCTCCTGACAAGAAAATGTAATGACTACTGTAAGCCAAAATATATGTTTGGAGAACAACTTTATTCTATACCCAGGCTCTTACCAGAACTAAACTTTCTTTCCACTTACACTGTGTTGCCATTGCTGTACACGTATTCATTTGTGTTTGAAATAGCATATACTGGCCAGCAATGAAAAGAAGCAGAAGTGCATAAGGAAAAGGGGAAGAGATGGTAATGATGATGAGAAATCATTCAAATAGAGCTGATGTTGCTTAATAAATCAGTTCATCTTTAATATTTGATCTATAGCTTGTTGAAATTCTGGCTATTTTATAAATACCCTCCATTGTCCCTTATTACCTAAGAAGCCTGAAGACTGTCTGGAGAGAGTTGTTATTTTAAATGCTTTGCAATTTAAAATATGTAATATCTGCTTGCAGCCACTCACAAGACAATGCTGAATGTAGATGTCCTTCAGAGAAAGGATGAATCTGAACTACTACCCCACAGTCCTCAACCTTGCCAAATTGTTAAGAAGTTTCACTCTAGATTTGGATCAGGATTCATAAACTTTCCTTCTGGCAGCCGTGTCTGCATCTGCCTTGAAGACAGTGAGCACCTGAAAGGTGTTCGTTCGGAGGTAAATAAAATATTTATTTATTTTTTTAGACTTTGTAAAGGTGGCAGATTTTGACCCCATTCTTTATCTTTTTTTGTGTCTGTATTGAAAATATATTCAGAAAAAAAACAACGCTGAGTACAGTATTCAAAAGAGCTGGGCTTTGTGAATTTTGGACACAACATAAAACCCAGGAGAAAAATAATTCTTAGACATGTCTTGCATGTCTCTCTGACAGAATGCAAAGTGATGTTTGAATGCAGGGATATTTATCCAGTTTAGATTAGTTACAATTGCTGTCCCTCTAGTCCAATTCCCACTGTGATTTCAATAGTAAGCAAAAGTCTAATTGCTAAACTGAATGGCAGAAGCATAGAATGATTACCAAAGCTTGGATTCCCATTAAATTGTAACTTGATCTCATTGATAAAAAGCAATGAAAGAAGAAAAGAAAGTGCAGTGACCAAGGTACAATAAGAAGCAGCTACAGAAGTCTAACTAATGAAAATATTCAAGCAGTCTCACATTTATTTAATAGAAAGATAACGAAAACTTCATTTAGCTAGAGAGTGGAATCTCTTTGGGCTTGGCTGAGGCCCTGAAGTGGTGTAATGACACTGTTAACTTAGCTGATTAAAATAAAATGCAGGGAGGGTGGATAGAACAGGAAAGGGGAGAAATCCATCTGAGTTGTCTGGAAATTTAAAATTGTAGATTGGTTTGGAGGAGAACACATGAGAATAAGGAAATGGGGGAAATGTATCAACACTTCTGTAAGTTGTGAGCAGACTCAATAACAGGGAAAAGGAAGAAAAGGGGATGTGTGGGGTTTTGCCTGTGTGGATGGGGTTTTGCTTCTGCCTGTGGTTTGCTGAATTGTAAAGTAGAAAGTGGGAAATAAAGAATACTCTATAATCTCTGTCAACTGAACTTATCTTTTTCTGTGGGAGGATACTGCTCATTGCCTTTGCAATGTCTGTACTCCTGACTAGCTGTTCACTGATGGACTTCAAAGCCGTCTGAGACTTCTTTCCATGGCAAGCAAAAATAAGGAATTTTGTATTATTGAATTCAGAAATAACATAACCTGGACCTTGCACCCCCACCGTGCCCCGAATCCCTGAAATAGCTTACACCCAGAAGTGAAATTTAAATAGTGGATGTGAGCAACAGTTTCTGGGCTAGCAATTTAAGGCAAACTGTTCTGATTTTATCCAGCAACAGGCAGTAGTACAGGCACCACCTTAGTCAAATCCTCCCAGTGGGTCATAAGCCATTTGTACTACCTGCTTTCAGTCACATGTTTTATTTGGAAGAGCTGGTGTTCTTGATTCACTCTGTAAATTGTTTAGATTTTGCTAGTGCTGCAAATCTAATAGCAGAGTAAAACATGCAGGTAAATAAATAGTGCTGCTGTCATGCATGTGAATTCAGCCTTCTGGCAGATTTTCAATAAATGATGAGAATATGAGAGTTAACAGCATGGAGTCCTAAAGAATAGCCAGTTTTGTGGAAAAGAAAAGTACGAGATAAAAAAAAATGCAGTAAAGATAATCTGCCTAGAAATAGATTTTGTTTTGGTCACCAAAGCATTTTTATAGAATCAGTCTGCTGAAGTAAGGAACTTTATGCGAGTATTTATGCCTCTATTCTAGCTACCACTGTAGTTGTTGAAAGATGTTGAAAGCAATAGCAGCTTGTCAATGTATATGGATACAGTTTTATGCTGTCTGAACTGGTTTCGTATAGAATTTTTCATTTTCATGTAGTGTTTTATTCTCTTTCAGTGAGAGTCAAAGTCAGAAAGCAAGATATTCCTTAAGAGTGGTTTTACCACAATTGTGTTTCAGGGTTGCAGAACATCTAGTTATGGGAATTGTCCTGTTGACTTCACAGAGAGTTGGGCTGGATTCTTAATGCTTAGTGCGTGGAATGTTCACGTCATTGTCATTCTAATTTTTTTTTTTTTTTGGTCAGTGCTAGCTAGCTTGCTAATGTTCAGGCTTTGTAGAATTTGTTCCACTGATGCGTTATTGGCACACTACCACAAAAGTGAAACATATTGTTCCTACTTCAGTGTGCATCTGTTGCTGTTTTGCTACAGAGAGGGTTAAAATATTATTCCCTTTATGTGTCTCTTTGCCTTTTGGAGGGGTGGGGAAAGGATTCATACACTGTTGGTCTGAGCAACTGTAGTAAATAGACATATTGTGATATATAGCACTATATATAACCCATGTCCACATATGTTTACATGTAAAGGGGAGCTTTATTCTGACCTCATTTATGTTATCAGAAGCTAAGAATAACTTATTTTAAATGTAAATGGACTTACATAAATGTCGAACTACAAAGAGAGATACAGACTAACAAACTATAGACAGTCTGGGATACTCTATAAAGGAAGATAATTGGTTCATACTATTTGTACGACAGGATTGTGTGATCCTTAAGCAAACCAAGTGTGTGTTCCCATCTGCAAGTAAGGGAAATCAGTGGGGACCTAAAAGACTCCATCTTATTTTGGCATCAATTATTCACACCTTTATCATTGCTCCACTGGGTTGCAACAGTGCAGTCTGTCTGCACATGAAGTCTGCCGTACTTAGGCACATCCAGTACAGAATGTTACTGAGAACTATCTTCTGCCACACAGACCACATGGCCATAATGAACCTTCCCTCTTTCTGTGCCAAAATTCCCATTGAATTTTGAATTATCTCCTTGCTTTACTCCTGATTGTCAGCATGTACCATGGTATATCTAAAAGGCAAATGAAAATCTTGAAATAAAAACCATCAGCAGTAGCTTTTTTTTTACCTGGCACAGTGCAAGTCTGTAGAGGCAAAACTCCTATATTCAGATGGCCAGGTACTTTTCAGGCCAATCAGACACAGAAAGAAAAGCCCACAGAAATTAGACTGACACAAACTTCCTTCTCCTCCACTCCAAATATGACATGTATTTCGTATACTTACTTTCTCTAACTTTAATACTTGGTAGCATTTAGAAAAAATCTGTCTCAATAAAACATTCACTCAGTACATTTTCCCTCCACAGAGTAAGATGAGAGTACAAGTCAAAGTTCACCGATACAGGTAGGTAGCCATATTTCCTTTATTCAGTATAGGAAAAGGAAATGCTATGGTGATAAGTGTAAAATAATGTAGTATGTGGTGCTGCTGCTGGTCCAAACTAGAGTTGAGCTTCAACATATGCTGTAGTGACGCAGTTTCTCATAAAGGAAGTGTGGGAGGTCAGCAATAATTTTAGGAAGAATGCTTACAATACAATGAAGAAAAACATTTCTCTTCTTCCTTTAATTTCCTTTTCTCTTTTTAAAATTATTTTTATCATGGCAATGGGGTTGAATATAAATAAGGAGTATTTGATGCAGTTCTTTTGGGCATTTGCAAATCATTCTGATTCTGATCAGTAAAGTTGAATTGTGGCAGCCCTTTGTTCTACTTGACTAATACCAAATAACTTACTCATATGATCAGGACAAGAAGCTAAAATTTTAGGATATTTCAAGAGCAGCAAAACATGCAGTAAGATATTTCCTTTTTGTCAAGACAGTCTCTATATTTTCCTTAGATTTTGTTTTATCTTTGAAAGCAAAAGGGAATGTCAGCATAGAATGTCAACCTGTAAATTAGGAAGTGGATTATACACTACTGGTGATTCAGGAGGCTGGGTTGTATTTGCAAATATAATTGTTACTCTATTTCAAAGGTGAAGAAAGCAGAAATTGTAACACTTTAACTGGCTTCTGTTTCAGATTTTGCAGAGTCTGGATATACAAGCAGTGCTTCAGCTACCAGTAAGCTGAAAATTTAATTATATAAGATTTCCAAATCTTTCAAATAACTCTCCTTCTCTACCTATATAAATATGCGTGTGTGTATATATGTATGTATGTATATGATACTATTTCCACGAAACAGCTTGTTCTAATGATGTGCTGAACTTAACAATAATAGATGTGAGTTACCAAATGGAGGATAAACATATACAAGGAAAAGAGTGAGGGTTTTTTCAGTTTGTTTTTCACTGCAATGTTACAATACTTTGCACTTGGAAAAAATAATGTCAGTAGTATTTTTGATATAGAGGAGCTGTGTCTTCTTCAGAAGGTTACAGTGTATCTTAGAACATTTACTTTGCAGTTGAGATTTTCAGAATGCCAGGAAGAATCTCCAGATTCTTCACTAGAGTTGACTAGAGCTTTGCCTGAGTAGAGAACATTATATCGGACTTGAACTAGTACAGACTAAAGATCTGTTAGTTTGTTTTTGTTAACCCTTGCTTTACAGCCTTATTGGTGGTGTTGAATCAGCTGGTCAAATTCAGTGTTTCATGGTAGATTTGTAATTGCTTGACAAATTTAGCAGGAAATGCTGTATTTTTCGCACACAGTCGCTTCACATTGCAAATATGTAGCACAGTCAATACCTCATGGACACCTTGTACTAAAATACTAGTTCTGAGTGTTGCCGATTCATATCTTAAATCATACATCTTATATAATTTGATGTGTTTTTCTGCAATTATCGGCTTTAAGGTTGAAATCAGAATTGATTTAAGATTGTTATCAGAAGCAACAGTTAAATGAGAAGATCAAGGAGAACTTCCACATTCTAGGGCCTGCACGTGGATCCTGAGCCTGCCCTAGTTCCTTGTTGGGATACGACCTTATATGCACTGTTTCTCCTCTCTGCTTCAGTGTTCAATGCAAGTGAACGAGCTCTGTGTTTAAAAAAAAAAAAAAAAAAAAAAAAAAGATATAATTCCTGAATTTCATGATCTTTTTCGAGGCACTAGTTGTATTTTTCTTACTAGAGTTTTGATCAGAAATAGGTTTTTACTGTTGAGGGTGTCTTTGTTTGCCGTGTTAAATCTTGCAGAGATGATGCTTGTCAAACAGATGAATCCCTTGTGTAATTTCATTGACTTCCTGGAGCTTTTCCAAGTGCTATTTCAGGAAAATCTCAAATGGTGCATAAATGCATTCCCTGGCTGGAGCTATCTCTTGTACTGCATGTGACAAAAAGATGACTTTAACTTGGCCTTTAAACCTTGGGCTTTTCGAAGAGCTCTGTTGTTCCACTAAGGTTCATAGTATGCATTGTAGTTCTAGTAGTGATGAAGGTTAATGTCACATTATCTGCCTCAGAGCAGTCAGCCTGAAATGATAGGTCTAGGATCCACCCTTAATCCTCTTCTGAGGCGAGTGAAGATGGTTAGCTCACAGCTGGAAACACCCACCTTCTGGAAAGCAGCTAAGGTTTGTGCCACAATGCACTCATGCGCTTGAATGCACTGGAATGTTAAAAAAAAAAAAAAAAAGTAAAGTAAAACAGTTTTATAGTTAAAAGGGATACATTTATTTTATATCTCTCTCTTTCTTTGATGGGAACAAAGCACAGTTTTGCTGCTTCTCCTTCCACAAAGGAGGATCTTTTCTGCGTTTTCATTTAAAACAAAATAATTCTCACTCTGAACACAATGAGCTCCCCACGACCTCTCCGCTCTACTCCTTGACCCTGAATTGATATACTCATCAGTGATAAACTACTTTTATCCTTAGTTTATATTTTTCTTCACTTTCTTAGCACCACCTTAGAGACCTGTGAGCTAACAGATGAATTACGTAGGCGTGAGAAGGCATTAATGTAGGGCAAGTGTGTATGGGAATAGGCTGCTCTGACAGGCTGTGCATAGTAACAACTTGAATTTTATTTGCCAGTAAGAAATAGCCTGTATAGACTATACCACAAGAAGAAATGCATGACCTCGTCTGTTCTCCGTAGTCATCTCTGTTGGGCTCAGCAAGTACAAAAGAATTTGTACCAAGTGGGAGAATGAGAGTATGTGAATAGGAAGAGTCAGCATTGGGGAAAGGGAGAAGGTTTATAGAAGGAAATGTGATGGACCAGTTAGTTTTTTAATGTCTCTGGCTTGAGCTGTTGGCTGATGGTAAAATATGTTGGTTGAATATTTTATTCACTGGAAAATTTAAATCAAGCAAAACTATTTGTGAATTCAATAATTTGGTCAAGAAACCCTATCAGAAATTCATATGTTTTCCCCCAAAGTTGAAGTATTTTGACATGATATTTTTTCATTAAGTGCTTCAGATTTCCAGTTTAGAACATTTTATATCAAAATACATTCACTTGTAGTAGCAAGAAAGAATAGCCCTTCCAGGTGGCAGCTCAGTTTGTAGGGTTCCTTGTTTGTCTGTTTCACTAGAAAAGGAATGAGTAGACCCTTCAGGCTGAGTGGTTCACTTACTTACTTATCTTCACAGCTATCAAAGCAGAGAAACAGTTCGTTTCACAGCTCTAGCTGAAAGCTTCCTGTATGGCCCTTATAGGGTATAGAGAGACAAGGGCAAAGTGGATCAAGAACTGCCTGAATTTCAAGAGGCATAGTCAGTATCCTCATCAAAACACAGGGTTTGTTTTTTTCCTTATCATTCATTTGTGTGGGATTGTGTTGAGGAATCCTTTTGTTTGTTCAGCTCCAGTTCAGTGAAATATTATTTAATGCATATTTAAAATTGATTTTCATATTCCTGGAAATATTGTCCTTTAACTAGATTTGTATTTTTACTTATGGTGTTAGTTATCCTGTATTCTAATTCTAATGCATATCTAATTTTATTTAAAGTCTTCAGAAAGTTTTTTTTCATTCAATACAAATTCCATCCTTCTGTGACAAGTTCCAATTTTTGGCAATTCAGAGTATGACAAATACAGAGTATGCAGAAGAGCAGAATTGAAAATGAAGTGCTAATTTTCTGTTAATATGTTGCATTATCAGAGTGATATAGGGCCTGCAGAGAAGACCAGCTTTAGAAAACAGTATTCTTTTCTAGGGGTGAGGGGGCAAAACAGGCTGATAAAGAACATGCAATTTCTTCCCCCCCCCCCCCCCCCCCCCGAGACTTCCAATATTAGTGACAAATGATTACTGACAATGGCTTTATCTCTAATGTACATCTTCCACTACTTAAGGAAAAATACCACTACTGAAAAGAAATCCATGAAAAGAGATATGTGGGTATCTTACAACAAGTGTTTAATATTTCAGTAAGTTTTCAATTACCATTCTTCTTTCAATTTTATCTAATTGATAAAAGATGTTGATGGCCATCAATCAAGAGCACACAATATCTTACTACATCAAATGAAATAACTTCTACTCAGACTAAAGGAAGGACTAATTCATTGTTATCCTACACTCATGTAAAATAAGAATAATTTCACAGTACTAAATAGAGCTAATCAGTGCAAATGAGAACGTTGTGAGTCTTGAAAAATTTAAATAATTTGTGTAGCTACCAAATAAAAAAGACTATTTATGTGCTGTATGGTAGTTTAGGGAAAAAATATTATGTGAAATTACCTTTAACCAGTGTTTCTAAATTCATTCTTTTCTTTGTAATAATAACGTCATCTTGCTATAAAGACAGCTAATAGAACCACTGATAAACAAAGCTTTTTTCCCCATAGTAATCAAAGTGAAACATACAATCTTAAACCGTTATCACAATACTCTTATTTCCAATTCCTTTTTATTTCCTGTGATGTAAAATAAAAATATTGTACATATCAAAATAATAACAAACTACCTATAGAAATGAAAGAATAATATAGCTATAAGCGCCTTTTAATTAATACTCTTCCTAATTCTTTTTCAATATGGGCAGTTGGAAGGGGAGAAGTTCATCAAAGATGTGTGATAAGTTAAACACTGGATATAAGTTATTTGAAAAATACCTGGAAAAGCAATCATAGAATCAGTAAGGTTGGAAGGGACCTCTGGAGATCATCTAGTCCAACCTCCAATAAGAGTATGGAACTTGCTATGATTTGTTGTATGGCCACAATGCAAAATGACTGTGATTTACTCATTAGTTTCAGAAGGCTGAGAAAATAGGAAAATCAGTAAGAAGGTATCAGTTCGAAGAGAGGTCCTTTTTGAGTATCTGCACAGTCCCAAATCAACTCAAGTTGCACTACTTTTCCAAATACATCTGATTTTCTGACAACTGAATTTATTATATCTAAAGCATACTGCTAGTTTTTGTATGAATTTGCGTGTCTGTCAGGTCTGATTTCAGTTCAGGTTATAGCTGGTTAACTGTTGTTTCAGTTGTTGACTCTTTGAGGACTTTTATGCTGTATTTTTACAGTTCCTTGCATAATGGAGGTACTGATGCTTTTTTAGGATTCCTAGGTACTATAGTGACAGAAATAAGAAATAAATATTAATGACAACAGTGTCTATTAGAAATTTCTAGTTAATTATTAGAAACGTACTAGAAATAACACCAAAACTGGAATGTTTCAAATCATCTCCTGAAAAATACTACTTTCTGCCAAATCTCATTGGTATTGTTACATGTAAAACAGCTGTTAAGGGCTTGTTTTCAGTCAAAATGAGTTAATATGTAGCTTAATCCAGATGTCATCTTTGTACCCTTTGATGTATTTGCCCATATTTTTAATGATGGAACAAACAATTAGATTGTAAAGGCTAGCATATATTTCTAGGGAATAAATTAAAAAAAATGTGTATTTTCCTTGGATTCATAGTTCTGTAGTTGGCTCACAGTTTCTACTTAAATGTTTTCTGAGAAATAGTAACCTTTTTTAATCGTGACTTCAAAAAGCATCACATGTCAGTGACTAGGATCTCTGAGCTGAGGGAGAAATAGTGAGTGAACTAGTTTAAAAGCTGAGAGGTATCTTTCATTTCAGAGCTCTGCTCTCCCCAGGCATAGTCTGTGTGAACCTCTGAGAGAATTACTGAGATTCAGCAGATCTCTGCCATTAATTTCACTCAGGGCAATCAGTCTCCTGCAGAGGCACTTGGTGTTCTTTTTCCCCCTTTTTAATCTGTCAGGATGCTGTTAAACAACAGGAAATCTGAGCAGCATGGTTAATGCTGATCATGTAATAAACTGCCTATCAACCCTGCAAGCAATATATAAATAACTTCTGACTGCTGCAGCAAAATAAAAAAATAGTACGTATAAAAAAATTGTAAGAGTGTTGAAAGGTCAGTGCTGGATTTTAGCTAGGGCTGAATGTCAGCTTGAAATGCACAGCATATCTCCAGATAGCAGGGGTCATATGAAATTAAATTGAATTTCATCACAAAACAGGATTTCAGGGGCCTATGGAAGCCCCTCACTACAATTTAGTCACTAACCTAAGTGACAGTGTTGCTTTGATTCCCTTTGATAAAATGGAAGAGTTAGTTAATCCTATTTCTAGTTACTGTCAGATCATTACTGTCAAGAAGGAGCATAGTTCCACTGGTAAAATCCCTGGAAAGAAATATTTGGGGGTAGAGGGAAATTATTTGGAATGAATGAGATATTGCACCAAGATTAAAATATCAAAAAAAGAAAAAGGATAAGAAGATGGAGAAAGCTCCACATCCTATTGTGAGATACTCACTCCCTCTGTGGTATTTCAAATAAAGCAAATTAAATCCTCCCTTTATCAGGAACTGCTTCTTTATGCACAGAGGATAGGATGAAAACCTTACATAAAGTGTGAAAAGGGGTGCATGCTCCACATTTCTGGTGACTGGTTAAATCTGCTTGGGGTAGGGATACTCGCACTGGGAGGTTGTCCAGGGAGAGAGTCAGCATTTTCTTTCTGCTCTCGCAGCCAGCCCTTGTGCTGACTCACTCTTGGCTGTGGAGAGCCAGATCCAGCTTGGCTCTGCTTAATGCAGCTCTTCTAACCAAGGATCCACGAGGGCATGAGTCCACCCAGCAGTGGCAGAGCAGAAAGGAGCAAACTGATGGAGTGAAATTTTGGGATATTCTTTTTACGGAGATTACTGTGCATTACTTTGTGGAGTAGGGAATGATGAGGCTCCTCTACCTGTTAGTCCTCCCCCAGCCTCATTCTGTGATTGTGCTACAGCCGTGCTGTGAAGTCCTTCTTTAAATTTGGGTGCTTTGATAAATACTTTAAAGGGCTCCTGTCCTTGAGTGAGTCTGTGGAAAAACACATACACTTCCAAGGTGAATTAACTTCTTCATGTAATCTCTGCTGAGCTGGGGAAAGAAACCTAGGAGTAGCCTTGGACATTTATGATTGCAGCACAGTGGTAGTGGGGGAGGGGATGGATCCTGGCATTTCTGAATCGAGGTACCACATGCAGAAGACATTGCTTAATACAAATAGGAGCCGTATATATGAAACTCTATTATCTCTAACAATATTTATGCAGACCATCAAGTAATTGCTAATATCGTTAGTGAACTTTGCCATGCATTTTATCTGCATTTTCTTTCCTTACATTTTAAGTACAAAATCCTTTTCATCCTATAAGTGAGATCAGAAATCCTCGTGTTGCAATTCCACACAGAAAGAAGAAATTACCAGCTAAAATAGATGATGAAGGGGTAGGAAGAGGTGCCCACATGGGCAAATATTTCTTCATCTAAACACCTCCAGATCCCCCCTATTGTTCGTTCTTATTACAAGGAAGACAGGACCAGGGAGTTCCAGTCTAAGCAGATTCTGGTGAGTCATTTTTTCTGTCTGAGGATTCTGCCTTGCCTAGTTCTTATCTCTGACTCACTGCGGCCATAAATGGTGGGGCATATAATTTTCAAAGGGCACATACCAAAACTCTCTTCAGAACAAGTTACTCTACTTTTACCATGGAATTCTCTATAAAGTATGTTTTGTTCTGTTTTAAATCCCAATTCCTGGCACTGGCAAGTTCTACAGGACTAGACCGCAGTCCAAGAAATGTTAGAAGTTTACAAGTATTCCTTAAATAACACTTATCTGATTATATAATTTGTTTATATGTATAAAAATGGATTTTTTTTTGATTTGATTAAAACTATAAAACTTGGATGTAAAGGAAAACTACAATTTTTCTGTAGCCAAAACAGAAGTGTCTATTATTAATGCTATTGTACTATCTACATTTCATGGAAGCTCCTGTATTTGATGGATTGATCTTTTTCAAACTTTACTCATTCTATTTCTAATTATGTACTTAGATTGACATGTGAAATTGGGACCAACTTTTGCTGCCTTGTTGCAGGCAGAACCAATATGAGCACCCAAAGAGCTTTTAATGTGGCAATATGACACCTGTTTGTCTCTGGATTCTAAGTGCCTCAGCTAAAGGAGAAAATCTAGTAGCAAAAGGTACTGGAGTATATACATAATCTCAGGTTACAGAATGATGTAGCTCTTCTGTTTTGATGTGACTGTTCCACTAGCAAAGGATAATTCAAAAGCAGTCTTGACTTTCTGTTTCTCTACTTTAGGAACTCATAACTTCTCAGAAATTTGTCCTTAGGGCTGAAGTTCCCTATTTTTCTTTGGAACTCAAGGATGATTTTTAAAAATCCAAATCCAAAATAATGAAAAATCTAAACAAAAAAGCACAGCTTTATCAGTTCACAGAGGTCTTGCAAATACTGTTCCAGATACTAACAAGTTTCAATGGCAGACTGGTAGAAACAACTGATCAGAAACTTCAGCCTTCAAAGGTAATGGTCTCTATACAAATAAAAAACAAAAACACATTTTTTTCTCTGTAACCCCAGATACTACCCTTTAGATACTCAGGTAGATGTTCATATATGGGTGTGTGCAACATACACATATGTGCCTGATCTGTTCATGCATGTAGCAAAAAGTAGAAAGTTCTTCAGCAGAATAGATTATGGAAATGCTCCTAACTCCCAACCAAGTCAGCCACTGCTGAGTACTTTGGTAGGAGCCAGGTTCTTCCACATCCCTCATGACCCAGCACAGACCAGACCCACTTTGGCAAAGAGTAACAACTGTCAGGGGTCTGGTAAATGCTGTATTTTCTTTCAGTGAAAATTTAACCCAGCTTAGCTAAAACAATAGGAAGTGGTACGTTAATCTTAAAAGAAAATGTTACCAACCTTTAAAGAAAAAAAAATGTTTGTTACCTTACACACATAAAAGCATGAGCTCAGGATATTGTAAGCCTTGACATTGGACAAGCAAAATATGACCCGCAAACTGAACATTTGGATTGAAGCTTTGTTGCTTAGACCTAACTTCAATTATTAATAGAAAGTCATGTCAGTAGTAGCTATGATAGTAATATTGTATCTGCTTTTAAGTGACATTTTTCATTGATAGATCACCAAAAAGGTAGATACCTTTTTCCTTGTTTTATGAATGGTGACTCAAAGACGCAGAGAAGTTAGTCACTTCTCGGGCTGTTAGCTGAACTAGTTACAGAGCTTGAGTGTTCTGAATTCTGGGTCAGTGCTCTGTACTTTGTTCTAGTAGAGCTGAAGTATTTCATTTGAGTGTTTGTGTGTGTTCAAGTAGCATTAGAAAACTCTGAACTGGTTATTAAATTGTAAACATTTGTCTTGTATAAGCTGGTAATCTATAGCCTTTCTCCCTGACAAGGTTGGTATGTATCTGTAGTCACTGCTGCCGCTGAAGACAATAACTGTGAGGCATTGTAATCTAGAGGGACACAGAGCTTGAGCACATAGGCAAAGCAGGCAAACCCCTTTTCTGCAGGGCATGGAATAAGTGAACAGCTTAGCTTCTTAAAAGTTGCATTGCCAGCAGCTTTAAACCACACAGAGAGGCTGCCAAAGCTAGTTGATAAAGCCTGCAGCAAAGAATCGCTAAGTGGTATAGTTTGTTTGTCTTGAGTGGACTAACATATGCTCCAGGAAAGCTGAATTCAGGTTGTGCTTAATACAGCCAAGTCTGCAATAAGGAAAGAGCTCTTTTCATTTTAAGCACAGTTTACATCAGGATAGGTGAGTAAAAGGTTGAATATTAATGAACAAGAGAGCAGTATGACCATCTAGACTGAATTTCTGCATACTACAGCTAAAGATCCACTTAAAATAATTTCTACATCAACTACTCCATTTTCCTTTGAGTAATTGTATGTCTTTTTAGCAATATGTCCAGTTCTGATCAGGGAGTTATAGGAATATAAGCCTCGGTAAGTTAGTCCCAAATACTGTTTCCATAGTGAAAATTTTCATTTTCAGAGCATCACTGAATGGCATTCCACGGCATTTCCATGGTGTGTGTATATGTGTGTGTGTGTGTGTGTATGTGTGTGTGTGTATCTTTAATGGAGTCCAGCAGTATGCAGATTAGCAAGATGTCCCCATTGAATTGATGCTTCTCTGTATCTGTTGCAGATTCCTTCCCATAATAGCAGAGGCTGAGCAGAAGCTGTGGGGTTGCTGTAGCTGTGAAGCAGCAGCAGTAGAAAGAATTTTGCAAGAGTTAATGCTGCTTGAGGCATTATTAGTTGCTAATGGGGCTTGAGGAAGACAATATTGTGGAGATCCTCTTCTGCTTGAAATCTCATGCAGTCTATCCCTCTGCATACCTTTAATAGTACTGTTGTAAAAATAGGCGTAGCTCCATTATTACTCCTTCTATTTTTGCTTTCCATTTGCCTTTTTATTGGAAAGATAACTAAAATTAGACTTTCTCTTTTATGACTTCAGTACTCTGAATAATATGTATAGTTCTGCTGTATTTTGTGTTTATACTAGCTTCCAGTGAATCTTGGAGAGTGCTATGTCTTTTCTTACTGAAATTATTTTAATACTGTTTCTAGAGAGTATTACTAACTCTGAACAAAGTTAATATGGAGCAAATCAATCAGTAAGTGTGTCTTATAAGACTCTCTCTCCCCCTTTTTAGGGTGAAGTTTCAGTGCAAGATTTCACTAGAATATATTTGCATATTTTAGTACACTAAGCTGTAGGGTAGTCTCTACTATAGTTACATCACCTCTGATCATCTCCAGATGATTTTGTAGTCTCTGTTGGGTAGCCTCATGTGTACATGAATTCTTCAGAACCTGAAAGAATGGCAGTGTCTTCTTACCTCTTCTTAAATCACTTTAGACACCTCAGCAGCACAATAGTTCAGTGATTCCTGAGCTAATAAATGGACTGCTGCATCAGTTTCTAGCAAAATAAAGACTGCAGAGTGTTAGAAGTAATGGAAGGCAGCTTTTACAACAGATACATATTGTGATATGGCATACATTCCTGCCTCAGAACTGTTCCCCTCTTCTGTAAATATGTATATATGTAGCTTTTCCTTCTTAGGTCTGGTTAGTCCAGCACTTGGATATGAATGTATGGAAGTTGCAAGGCTGTCTGCCTTTAATAAAAATATTAAGAAACAGGCACTAACCTTAATATGTTTGAATTGTTTCAATGCTCCTTACTGCTTTCTAAGATGCTTATCCCGCTCTCTACCCTATCTTCCTCTCTGCACACACAGAGAAATACAGAGGATACAGTGAAAACTGTTTGCTCTACACAATACATCTTTCTTTGAAGATCTTGCTTGCTTTCAAATTGCAACCATATAATTCTGGTCTGTACATACATACCCATCCAGATTTTCTGAATGCTAGAGGAGGCAAGGTTCAAGAACCAATTGTCTTCCTAAGAAAAAGTTAGTAACATTTCTCTGAACAAGTGGAATGTTAACCACAGGCAGGTATCCCGTGAGCTGGTTCTGTGACATAGGTTTGCAAAATTACTCCAGTGCTTTTAATCTGTAGCAGAGCATCTAGCATGTGGCTGTAATCATCTCTGCTACAGTGCCACTGAAATTAGTCAGGGACATCAGGAATGAATTTGGCTCCACTTTTTGTTGGCCTTTTGTACTTTGTCAAAAAGATTTTCCATTGTCTGTTGCCAAAAACAGTTGTGTCTTTCCATAGAGGGCTGTGTTGAGTCCATAGGAGAGGGAACAGATAACATCCACTCCAATTAAAGAATTTTAAGGAAATCCTGCTTTGGTGCCTGAGTCACCAAGCTAACTAAAATCAGGGAACAGCAAAGTGTGCCAAGCTGGTACTTTCTATACTACTATTAAAATCATATTGCTTTTTCTGCTCTTAAGACTGTGAGAAAATTATTCTGAGTTTCTAGTTGCCTTATAATTGGTATCTTTTAACAGAAGCTTAGAACAGAACTCAGAGATACCAGTACTGCACTCTCTGAACAACTTCTCTTAGGTAGCTTTTGTGGCAGAGAATTTTTATTTTAATTAAAAAATGAACCTGAAAGCAATACAAATCAAAAAACCAAACAAAAACAAAACAAAACAAAACAAAACAACAACAAAAACCCAAAGCCCTCGTTGTCATGATTGTAAAAAAAAAGTCTTAAAAATATGTTCCAGGCTTGTTTATACAATGTTACTGAGGAACAGCTATTCCTGAGTAACTTTTTATTTGGATATTCTTATTTCAGAATCAGCATGACTTTCTCACCTTCCATTTAACTAATTTTCAAAGTACATTAAGTTGAACAAGAACACAGCAGTTTGGGAAGTGAAATTTAGACCCAAGCTACTGAAAATGCTTTCTTAGATTTCTAGGAGATGTGTCTGTTACTAGTGTCATCAGTTTACAGGATGCTTAGAAAAAGGAAGATAAGGAGTAGTCATCTCAAACCAACTGTCAGTTGAAAATGGTAGCATCACGCTTGCAGTACAGAGCCTCTAGGGAGCCACATCTTTTATCTATTTATACAAATTTACGAATATGTGGTTGGAAAATATAGTTTAAGAGGGAAATCTTTTAAAATGACACTTATGCACTGAGTCACCAGTGGAGACAGGGAAAGAATTTTGCCTCTTGTTGATGGAAGAAGGTGTTAATGAGCCGATCATAAGGAACTTAATACCTCGTCTAGCAAAGAGCTATCTTCAACTCCAAGGAAGAGAAACTGCTTATACAAAGTGAAATGGTCAGCTGATGTACTGGATGAGGAGGAAATAAAATATATTATGCAAACCCCTGAGAGAATTTTAAATAGGGGATGGCTTATAGAAGTTGTCTGTCTCCAGCAGAATAAGGCTGAACATAATCTGAAACATGTGGGTCTCTGAAAGTGGGAAAAGAGGAACTACTCAACTGTACTGTGGCAGGGAGAGAGAAATCTTTCTGATTTAAACTCACTGTAGGTGCAAAGATGCGTTTGTTTGCAGTTACTTGACCTTGTTATGTGTTAAGAGTGATTTCAGAGTAGCTGGATAATGAAGCATTCCACACTCAAAACTATAGTGCCTCTATATCCCTCACATCTGTAAACCAGTGCATCGGGGGCGTTTGAACAAGTGCCTAGGTTCAAATCACATTCTCCAGTGTATGCAAAAGGTAGCAGCTGCACAGTCCAGGTGGAGAGCTTGTATTACAGGAGTCTGGAGAGGAAGAAGAGCTTTCTGGGGATGGGTCGTTACAGCAAAGCTCACTGACAATCAGCAGAATAGTGGAGACCACTTTTGGACTCTGAAGGGAGTTTGCCACAGTCAGCAATTGCTCCTCGCTGGCATGAGCCACAATTTCAACATCTTTAGCTTGCTGAAGCAGGAAAAACAAAACAAAACAAAAAAACAAAACAACAACAACAAAACATGTATTTCAGCCACAAAACACAGATTCTAGCCCCCAGTGTGCAGACCACACAAGAGCATTAATAAAGAAACACTTACCTGCCAGCAGACATGGCTGAGGTGAGTACAGCCCAGGGAAACCTTCAGAAGCTGCCTCAGTGACTTCAGGAAACTTCTGGAAATTCTGAAATTTTTCTTTTTGCATGAAAGATGGAACAAGATAATGTTGCTTAGAGGTAAAGAGCTGCATATAGGAGTAGGTTTTACTTTTGTATCAGTTTGTCCTTTATTAGCATATTTGAATTGTTTCCTTTCAGTATTTTCTTTCTGTTGCTTGGAAACGTTTTGTAAGTTGTCAGCACTGTATGCTAGACTGATTTAAGATTCTACTAGAATGAGCTTTAATGAAAAAGCACATAGTCTGTTTTTCTTTTAAATAAGCACTCCAAGAATATTGAATTAAAAGCTTTCTTGCTTTGTCAGGTTTTAAGCAACTAGAAATTAGTTTTACTAGGACAACAGCATTACATATACTTCTTTAGTAAGGTTGACTTCTCCTCCTTAACCCTGCTGGCCTGTTGGTGAGGCAAAATTTCTCACCAAAACCATTATCCCTTTCCTGAGAACCAGACTGATGCTGTTGCGTGTGTTACACATCCCTAATATAATGTAGATTTTTTATATTGCTCTTTCAAATTTATTTTCTGGTTGTAGTCTCAGAGAGCTAAGTTTTGCTGATAAACCTACCACATCTAGGATATAACTTAGCAGAAGCACATCTCTAGGACTTACTCTGCAAGCTTTTGAACGCTTGCCTGAGACATACTGTTCTCCCTTTAGAGTTTATGAAGATTAATTGTTTCCCCAGTGTTGTATTTCTGTAATACTGACTGTGGCACTCAAGTCATTCAGTGCGAAGGTGCATTGAAAGACACACAAAGTGTCCATATCTGGCGTTTTCGGGTAAATGTCACATCAGTACCTTTAAATGACTGGTTCAATATGTGGGAATCTCCAACAGAAATTCCTAAGCAAAAGTAGGCTCATTAAAATGATTTGATTGTATGAAATTGTCCCTGGGAGAATTCCTGTTAATGACTCAATATTAACAACTATCTCTAAATGTTTATTTTTCTTATGGGACTGTCAGCAACATGCTGACCTATTTCCTTCAAATATTATCCGTCTGTTCATGGATGAAGGAATATTAACAGGTTCATCATACCATAGAATCCACACTATTTAATAGTTTTAGAGTATTATATTCCAGCATCATATGTGGCAAAGATCTCTACTTAATGTGAGCAGCTTTAAGTACACTCTTTAAGTACACTATATAGTATATAAGACAGGCTAGTTGAAAGTTAGCTATGTTCTGAGCAAGTTTATTCTCAAATAGTTTTTAACATGTAGGCCTAAAGTCCCAACTATATCGTGACTCATAAACATTCACTACTTCTGCTGAGCTATGCAGTGATATTTCCCTAATTAAATGAGCTACTGAGATGATCTTTTTAAAAGTTCAAGCTAGCTGAGTGGTTGTTCTGATACATGTTAATTGGTTGGGTAGAAAAGCAGTGCAGAGAATTTTATATCTCATTTTAAACACAGTTGCATGTGCGTACCATGTCCAGTTCTAAGGTCCCTCTCCTCTGAAGCCTGGGGATGATCATCTTAGTAACCTGTACCCCATTTTGAATTTTCAAACAAATCTCGGAAAAAAACAAAAAAGGCAACATGCAGTAATGAGGAACAAAGAACCAGTGGAGGAGAAAAGACTGATGGCAAATATTAGGAAAGAATCTGCACCCTTCACAGTGGTACTACTCTCATACTTCAATCATATGCATATGTGTTTTTCTGGATCTGGGACTAACTGCACCTAGATCTCTTCCAAGTGGCAAGCAAGTGCAAGAAAATGCATAAGATAAACTTAGGTTCCTCTGGTGGAGGCTGTAATTCAGGCTTCTGTATCAGAAAGTCAAGGACCTTAAAGGAGAGCTACAAAAGACCTGGAAAGGAGAGGTGAGGAGAATGTGACTTTGCCCAACTGTGGTTTAGTGTTAGTGTTCAGGATTTGAAGATGCTTGTTTGGTGAATTTTAAGCTCATTTTCTATTTTCTGTTAATCTTTATTTTTATTTTATTTTATTTTTAAAAAAAGGACTGAATGTGGACTAAAGTCCTTTTGAGATAGTGAACTAAGCTAAACTTTAATCTCTGAGGAGGCTGACTCCTTTTCCTTTGTGGAAAATTCTTTGGAAACTTTGCCTCAGGGAGCATTATGAAACCCTGAATTACTACTGGATGGGGAGTGTGAAGAACTGTCAGGTGGGGTAACAAATTGGTGAACTTCCTGAGTACTGAGCAATGTAAGATTAAAGTGCAGGTAGGTCATGGCACATTCCATTTCGATCTAAACCACGTTAATCTGCAGAAGGCAGAGTACAGCTTGTTCATCTGCTGGATCAGAGATCCTGCTACCTTGTTTAATCTGTTCTTTTGTCAGGTAGCCAGTTCACAGCCTAAGCTCTGTGCCATATATTTGCTTATTTTTAATGTTTGTGTGTTGCACAATAAAAACATGTGAGATGCAGAAATAAAATTTCATTTTTATCATCAGTTCCATTTTGAAGTAGATTATCCATTTGAGTAGAAAATCACAGCTATTCTAAACCTGTATTTTCCTCTACACAGACATACATGAAAAGAGAAGCAGGATTTATTAACTGATAGTACATTAATGTCATCTATGGACTTAGAGAAACAAGGAGATAATTGGATTAATGTATAAAATATAATATTTGAGCCAAATAGATCTAGTGCTTTATCTAATAAGTGTAGATGAAATCTCACACAAGATATTAGAGAATGCAGTGCTTTGTTCTGCAGATTGTTCCATTCCTATTCCAACCACATAGCCATAATCATAAGTCATTCATGACAGAAATCAATGATCTTAGTTTTCTGACAGCTTTTGTTCACTGTTCCTAGGAACTGTTTTCTATCTTTTCTCAAGAGGGTATTTAGAATTTGAGCTCCCTCTCTGCTTGTTTATTATGTACAGTACCATTCATTTGCTGAGTGACCACAGTGCCAAGTTCCAGCTTGGCATTCATGGAACATTTTCCTTTCAGTCCCTTGAAAATACGTGCTTTGGCCTCTCTGATGCCAACAAATTCTCAGCACTCTAATGAAGTGGCGTGGCCTAGGCTGAAGTGGGCAGAAATATTACCAGCATCTGTCTCAGTTTTTGTGGCTACAAAAACTGAGCCAAATGAGATAGATACTTATCTATGATAACTTTTCAGAGAAACAGTATGAAGGAAGACTTACGATTTCTGATTCTATGTTTGAATAAAAACTCTAATTGCATAGGTGGGGCATATAAATATTCTAGTACATGTCATACCCTATAACAAACTCTTAAGAGAAATGAAAAAATGTGCAGCAGTAGGCCAAACTCATACAAGACTATGTAATTCTGCTCCAATAAAATTGACCTTTTACAGTCAATTATATGGTCAGCGTAAAGGCAACAGATCTAATTTACAAAGTCAGAATTGCCAGAGTAGTTGCTTTTCAAACATGGTAGTTTACCTGATCAAAAGCACTTATCATTTTCCTAACAATGCTGCTAATTGACAGTGCCTCAAAACCTGTTTTACTGTTATCTAGGGGCAAGCAGAGGACAACTACCATCATTGAGAAAATAGTGATTTTTCTGGAGTATCTTGTGTTTGCAAATAGACAGTTTGCAAACAGACAAAGAATACAATTTAAACCATTGTGTGCAGAAGGTTGAGTGATTAAATCTGGAATTTGTGTTCTCTTAGCCTTTCATTGCTCAATTTTTGTAAGTTAAAAAAAATCATTTAAATTTCTCTTTACAACCAGCAATGGGTCAGGTTGTGCTTTATTAAATCATCTAGCCCATTGCTCCATTACCAGATCTAGCTGTTACAGATTCAGCAGCTGATTAAGCATACAAGGCAGAGGCTTTAAATCTATTAATTTGCTTCCACACATCCTCTTTTAGAACGGATTAGTTGATCTGTTTTAGGTTTCTGAGGTCTGGCTTCGTACTTGTGTACTGGCAAGGGAATCCCATGCCTTCTTGTGAGTTAAAAATGAGCTGAGACAGGGTAAGGGGAGCCAGAACAACCTGTCTAATTCTCCATTAGGATTAGACAATCTCATAGCGCTTCGTTAAGAAGCAAAAACTGGCTGGTCAGATTTTGAGGACAAGGTGTTGTTGCTGAGCTGGATATAGCTGACATAGTTCCTTGGGGAAGAGGTGGCAGAGGCAGGAAGCTGGTTTTGCTAGGAGTGGTTTTTGGTACTTAGCGTGAAACTGTCATTTTAATTACCTTTGTATTGAACAGGACCAGTCTTTCTCCAACTCACTCCTCTGTCTGCTCCAGGCTCGTCTAGATTCACATCCTAAGAGCACTTTTCCGCTTGAATATTGGGAGCCTCTGGGATAATCTTTATTTTGTGCAATACAAAAGCAAGCTCACATTCCCCAGTATTGCTGAGTTGCCTGTTCTTGTGTGTATTTGCATGATCTTCAGGAATCAGTGACTTTTAGTTTTTTCATGGAAGAACTCCGGCTTAGTCTCCCACAGAGAACTGTGAGGTATGCCAGAGCAAATGAAGAAGAGGGGTACTTTGGTCACAATATCAAGCCAAAAGTAAGGAATTAAGTTCTAGCAAACTTTCTGACTGGGTGCTCTGACTTCACCAGCCCAGCAAAAAGCCTTTGGTCATACTTCTAGTGCCCTTCTCCAGTCAGGAAGTAGGCTGGAGTTTTGGATGCAGTGACATCACCTGAACTGGACAGTTTGCGGATTGCATCCTGCAGAGCCATCTGTATCTCCTGTATATTGTGAAATAGTGTTAGTCTCCTGAGAGTATCACAAATTTCCCCAAGAAGTATCTTTAGCTACCATCTGACAACTGAGTAACAACTGGGAATGATGAGCTTCCATGAAGCAACAAACACTGTCTTTGGTGATATTTGAGCTCCTGCATCAATTTTATATGGAACGTCTCCAATAATTACCTAGATTTCTTTTTTTCCTGAAAAACATATGAAACATATAAGTACTTGAGAGGCTTTCAGTCCTTGCTTCCCTGCTGAGAACTGAATGGTTTTCTCTGGAGCTTTTTTCTGGAATTGGTGTACAGTAGGAACACAGTTCACTTCTTGTGGTGCTCACATAAAAACATGGGGCTAGTGTTCTGAGGCTGTTTCTAGCCCTGCAATATGCATTACAGCATTCAGGTAAATATATTAAATGTCTAATGTCTAATGACATAACTAATAGCCTGATACAGACTACCTGAATAATGGAGATCTGGAGCCTCTAACCTCACTCACAGCATATATATTAAAAGTATCACCTCTGTGCTTAATAGATATTACATGGGAATTACAAAATGTAGAAACTATAGTTCTGAAAGTCAGTTTTATTCAGCAACAGATTATTGTCATTTTACTGCATACTTTTGAAAAATGGAATGTCTAGTTAAAAGAATACAGAAAAACAGACCTAAAATGTAGATATCACTTTACATAGAAGTACAGCATTTCAGTTAAAATATGTGAAAAACCATTTATCAATACAATTGATGCGTGTGCTACTAAGTTGCTTGCAGTATCTACAAAAACATCTAATTTAGGAAGTCCCTTGCACTTGGCAGGCTATCCACCGCATTAAAAAGATAAGCGAATACAGATAGTGGAAAGCTGATGTAAAGTGCAGGAACTACACAACTGTATTAGTCTTTTCGTGGTGGAAGGCTATGCAAAAAGAGACATATGCTATTTAAGGCAGGGAATGTATCATAAAGGGTAAATCAATGTTACTTTTTTGAAGTGAACAAAGAAAAGAACATAAAATATTCACAGACCCGTACGTGACTGAAGGCACTTTTATTTCACTTGTATCTTGGGAATTATGTCTTTATCTGGTCTATTGATGTTGTTCTGCAAAAGTAGCTTGCTTCAGCCTATTGATTAGTTCAGCATGCACCAACCTGGGAGTAGTAAACTGTACATCTGCACAATTTAAATTGAATTGTACAGATGGGTGTAAGCGATTTTGCCCTAAACTAGCCAACTGAAAAGACATTAAAAAGGGAGGAATTTAGGGCAAACAAAAACAAATTCTGAACAGCAATACAAACCCCGCAAAAGGTATCAAAATGGAATGTTGCATGATATGAAGTTGTAGGAGAGAAAGCAAGAAGGTAAATCTCCTTCAAAGGAATATTGATTTTTAAACACAAAGAAGAGATTACATTGGATAGAGAATATTTAACCGAGGAGAAGATAGCAGAAAAGAGATGCGTTTCCACCAGTTCCCTAAGGAAGCTCCAGTCACCTAAGCAAAATCATAAAAAAGGGGTAGAAATCTCTTCCCTGATGTTGGCTGTCCTGAGAGAAGGGCTGGGCAATGTTTTTCATTCTTTTATAATGACTGAGGGGGATGAAAAACATCCTTGACTTCAAGAATCTCTTTTTTCCTCCATTCGAGTGTATTTAAAAACAAATGAACAATGATTAAATGAGTTTGAGTTGTCTGATTTTTTTAAAAATATATTTTGAATACATTCAGTCATGTGGATGTTTTTGAGTAAGGAAAAGAAATAGTGTTCATTCCTCTTAAATTTCTTTCTATTTTTTATCATCTTTTCCTGAGGCTGTTTACTCTGCACATGTAAGGATGATGATAATGAAGGAGGTATTTTAAACAGGCATGATCTGTATTTGTCCCCTTATAAGGGACTTTCTTTTTCTGCCTGCTATTTTTTTTTTTTTTGAATCCTGCTTTTTGATTAAGGTAGGGTTCACCAGGCAGGAAGGAAGGGGTACCAAGAACTACTGAGGAGCTAGGTATGCATCTACTAGGGCTAATCTTTCAGGTAAAAGCAGTGAGAGGCTGTAATCAGCTTTAGAAAGAGAGAAGGTGCTGGTGGAATTTATTTTGTTTCTCTGTAATTACCAGTTGAGAATAACTGAGGGTGTGGATTTAATAAATATGTGGTTTGGGTGGTGTGATCAAAACTTACTCCTTTCAAGAGGAGAAGACTGAGATATTTGAAAAAGGCCAGCTTGTGCACCAGTTATGAGAGCTCCTCAACTCCATATTGCCGTGACAGGAAAGAGTGATAGCCTGTGGCTAGCCCATGATGCATGGTTAAATAGTCCTGAAAGGAATTTCAGAATGGAAGAGAAGACAAAGCTCTTTCTGATAATTCTTTTAGTATTTACTTGCCCACATAGGAAAGGTCTGATAAGACTAGGCATAACAGGTATCTGTTCTCAAAGTAGGTGGTGGTTAATGGAATTGCAAATTGAATTGATGCTGATGCTTTAAATTGTATTAAATCAAAAGCAAGGTTTTACACTATCCATTCTGTAGAAGGCTGCCTGTTAGTTTTTCTCATTGCTGTCTTGCTGTGGTATGAAATAGGACATGCAACTTTAAAAAAAAAAATGTGGTCTGGCACATCTATTGTTTGATGTAATATACTGTGATTTTGAAAAAGAAATCTTTAACTTAGCTTCAGTTTGTGTCACTGTCTTTGACCAATTTATGGATTTATTCATGGTACCATGGGTTCATTGGTCAGCCTTTACTGTAAAAGCATAATGACTCAGTTTGGGCCTGGCAGCCAGACAGCTAAATATAGCGTGTAGCATCTTAGCCTGGTACAGCTGGAAAAAAAAATCCACTTGAGGACTTACGAAAAGTCAGTCTGGACAGAGGTGCTGAGTACAGATATACTTGCTCTCAACCAGTGACTTCATTATGTTCTTAGACTACTCATCCCAGAGGTAGCACTGGGGAGTTTGTGGGAACAGAGAGGAAACAGGATGGTGAGATAGAAGAAGAGGACAACAGGGAAGAAATAGACACTGAAAAAGAACTGATTTTGAAGTCTCTTAGCTAACTATTCCCAGCTCTGGTGCAGGATGTGAGCCAGAAAATGTCCACTCATGTGGGAAAGTGGAATTGCAGCACTGTGGAAAACCTAGGCACCATTCCAGAGCTATGTACCAGCTACGCCTGAGTCCAGTCTCAGTAGGAGAGCAAAGTCCTCCCACCTTATCTCTCTGTTAAGATGCTACCAATCAGTGGCTTTTTGCAGTGCATCTATGAGTGTTCATGTGAGGTAATCCGCCCACCCCCCATGACAAACATCTTCTCTTTGTTAAAAAGCACTGGGTCTGAGGGGAGCTTGCTTCCATGTTCAGGAGCTTAGCAGGAGCCACCGGCCTGAGGTGAACGACTGGTTGCTGGTACCCTACCCTGGGAACTGCTGGTCTGGAAACTGCTCTGACAAAATTGTTGGAGATGTTTAGGATGTTCACTTGAACATCTGGAAGTGGACCTGTTCCATATTATAAAAAAGTCACAGTTTATCAAAGTGCCACAATTGCAGACAGGGTCCCACTCTGAGACAGTAAAACAGAATACAGCTCTGGCCATATGTATTATTAATAGAATATGGCACGAGACATTATGTATTCCATATTTACGGTCAGTTTGAGACCTCTTCACTATACTTCATAAATACTTACAGATAAACTGTAGATGCCTTTCAGCCCTGCTAACTAAACTGAAAAAGGTGAATAAAAATGTATTCTGAAAATATTTTTCAAAATTGGAACACCATTTTAAAAAGCAGAGTTAAAACATGAAACAGTAGATAAAAAAAAAAAAAACACATTAAATAGCTATTGTTTTCCTGCCATCAGTTATGTTTTTCAGCCTAGGAGAATAGGCAGCTGGCAAGAGCAAATCCTTCATGTGCAGAAGAGCAAATGTCATGTCATCCTACTCAGCTCTGTCAGTGACTCTTACTGGCCTGTTACTCCTGTAGCACCAGCTGAGTCAGCACTAGATATTCCAATTTCCACTTCTCCTGAGTCCTGCCAAAGACTGTTACAGAATGCTATATTCTAACTGCTGTTGGAAAGGAGAGCTATTTCATCTATCCTTTCAGGGTGAATTAAGGAATGGGGGCAGGCAGGGTAATCCCAACTTCTATTTCGTGGGTGCCTCTGGAGAAAGAGACACTTTGTTGGCTCCACCTTTGAAGCAGCAGCAAGTCTTTTTACAAGCTCCATGACAGTGGTCAGAGAAAAAGCTGCTGACAAGCTCTTTGGATTACATGCAGAAGTGCTGATACTCTTCCAACAAGAAGATGCTACATATATGAGTAATCACATATACGAGTCTCTTAATAACAGCACTAACAATGAAATCTATATTCTGAAAAATGACAACAGCTCCCTTTTAAAGCTTTATTAGTACTTTCTTTCTAAGTAAGTAATTGCTTCTCCTGTTCAAAGTTTCTGGAATATTAGCAGAAATACAATGAAAAACATGGTTTACTTCCACCTGAATTGAAGCCATAACATACTCTTACTCAGAAACGATCATCTTTCTAGTGTATACAAATTCAGCATATACTGTGCAAATTCTTTATTGAAACAATGATCAATTTACAAGCTGGATCACATTTCATTTTGCCACTTAGCACAAACTTGTCTCTTTGTGGTTTACAGCTGTGAACTATAAAATCATAATAGTTATTTAAATCAAAGTACAGTAACTATGCTTCCCAAAAGAACACATTCATATTTGTCTTACATTTCTTATAATATTAAAAAAGATTTGATAATTAATGAATTAAATCTTTAGATACTTTAGTGCAAGCATTTTCTTTGCATCTAAGAAGCTTTCAGTTGTCCCACTAAGTATGACATATTTAGGAGGCCAACACTTTAAATAGTGTACTGCCACATTATTCCATGAGAACTTCTAAAATTCAACACTGACCATTAATACTTTTCAGAATTAGTTACTCTGAATCAAATTGAAGGTCAGAAAGCCCTGATTATATGTTACAGTACCTATGTCAAAGGATAACTGCAAATTAAGGAATTGACGTGGTATATACATTTGAATAAAACAGGCACCAATTTAAAAAGATAAATCAACATTTGCCAATAAGTATCAAAATATGCTTGTGATTATACATTAATGTTTAAAATACAGGAGCCAACAGCTATCAGGCCAACCTAATATCAATGAACCTGCATTAAAACGCTGACCTTTATTTTGTTTAAATTTTAAAAGACAATCTCCAAAATGACTGAATGGTAGGTTTAATCACAAGCATACTTAAATCAGACAATGAAAAAGATCAGCAGTAAGTAAATGCTGCTCAAAAAGAAAAATGTGAGTCAGTAGATAATACTACATTCAAGTGCTCTGATTAATATTGTCTTAGATTTAGTGCAAAAAGAACAGTAAGTGTAAAAAATCAAATCCAACTGTGATTTCTTGTGCTGCAGAAATCAAATCACATTTCATGAAGTTTCAGCAAAAGTATTTTAAATAACATAACTATACCCTGCAAATCTCTCTTTCTTCCTAAAGCTGGCTTGGTCTTTCTTATGCTTTTAGAATGCAAATTCAGCTGAACAGACTTTTCCATATTCAAGGTCTTTTACTGTTTGGTGACATAATAAGCAAAACAATATAACAAATGGTGTGCATAGTCCAAATATAGGAACTTACCACTCTGATGTCTCTGAAATGCTTAAGGTGCATGAAAAACCACAAAATGCAAATATTAATGTTCCCTTAGAACTATAATTAATTTTATATTTGCTAATTGTGTTCCTGCACCACAAAAATTCTTGCACTGTTTAAGAAATACTGCAAGACAAAATTCTTTGCTTTATGAGCACACAGCCAGAAAAGGAAGAGAAAAGATGGGTTTGGATCTTGCTTGCCAACTCAAATCTCCTGCAAAAGTGAGGACTGAAAAAAAGCTTTATGCTTAGAGGTGTAATACAACAAATGCATAAAGATACTGAAGACTGAGCAGCATACATGAAAATAGAATAAATAAAGCAGAACTATTACACTCTGTATTTTCTTTAGGTACAGTGCTGGTCTGTTTTTATTCCATTAAGTACCACAAAGCAAAATGAGCAAAAACATGTCCACTTTTCTGAATATACTTCAGGTCACTAGAAAAAGTCTTTATATTGGATTAGCTAGACTAGTCTTACCTGTGAAGTCTTAAGTTTTGAGTGACTCTAGCTTTGGTAAAGTCAAAGGAGAAGTTTCCTTTGACTTTGTGAGACCAATAATTCCACACTGTACTTTTTACAAGCATGTAGTCCAAATAACTGCAGCTCAGAAATAGTTCATAACATACTTTGGGGAGTACTTTATACACATGCTTTTTTGGGCCAGCCCTTTCTAAAAAACATATTATGTATCTTCAAAGAAGATGGAGATTACATTACATTACTACATTTACATGGAGATACTAATGAAAACTATGGGAGTTGTTTGCTCTCAAATATTTATCAATAAATAAACAATAAACAAGTTGGAGGACAGCCTGAGGGCAATAGTATCAATCACTGTATGAATCGTGAAGGGGTCTGGTCTCTACTTCAAAAAAATCATAAAAATAATAAAAACTAAAATACTGTATTATGATACCATGAAATATTTTTAAAGTATTAATTTAATTTGTCTTTAAATCTTAAAGTGTAGTTTTAAAGTTATTTTTCTGCTTTGAAGGAGAACACACTTGCTCATCAAAGCAATCTGACTGTTGGGCATCAGGCAGGTAACTTTAAAATGTGTGACCCATGTTTGTAAATGCTGAACAGACAAGAAAATCAGGATGCCTCTTCATGGTAGTAGATTAAGGTGAACTAAAAGAAATTAGTGTAAGTTCCTGCTGTTTCTGCCCTCATCCTTTTGTGTACCAAAAGCAAATGCAGTGACTTGAAGAAAAAATGATGTGGACACTAAACAGAAATGTGCTTTGGACTCAAACAAGGAGTTCACAGCTGGGATCAGTAGTATTTTCAGTCATGCTGGTCAGGAGTGAGGTTGTTCATGGCATTCTTATAATCTACCCTGTGTTCTAGATTTATATTGCTTCACTTAAATACTTGCAGCCACATTCTTAAAGAGCCTTTGATTTGCATGTTTCCTTTTGAACATGTGCAAATATATTTTGTTCAGATATCTGCCACTATAGTGAGCACAATCAAATGCTAGCCAACTAGATGCTGTAGTTTTCACAAGTTCATATTCTCATTAATAAAATCTGGAGTCTGTTATCAAATGTGTACTTTTTTTTAGTAATTACAGAAAGGTAAATATGAAGCCTTCTTTGCATCACCTGCTTAAGTCATGGATTGTTTATATTATTACAATACTAATGAAGCTCTGAACTTTAACACAAAGAAGTCCACACAGAACCCCATTCATTATCAAGGGATTTTATAAACAGCTGCAATTACATTGATTTTATTTTGTTTCAATTACTTGTGCAGTTAATATAACTGATCACCTCCAAAAGACATCTTGTCTAGATGTGACTGCTTCAAGAAAGTGTCTAGAGAGCTGGCCATCCATCACTTCTCACAGCCCTGACAGACTTCTGTTTTTTCTCGGTACACTAGATTCCAGATTTACTCTGAGTATCTGTATGTACACCATAGTCCTTCTTAGAAACTACCAGGTGATAGTTTGCTCACCAGTTTCAAACTGAGTGTGTGTCAGATAATGAAGTAATATGCTATTAATCCTGCACAAACTCCTCCTTATAAGTGTTTCCTTTCCAGACTTCCTCAGGAGAAGGTTCTTTTTATTTCTGTCTGCAATAGAAATTATCACTTCCCTTCTGCTTCAGGCATTTCCTGGGATAAACACTGATCTTTTCAATGCCACTATTGCCATGATCATTACAGCTTTACTGGTATAATGTACTTGAGTAGTGAACACCTTCAAGTAATTTTAACACAATAAACAGTTTGTGCAATCATCATTGTAAATTCACAGGACACTTGATTAATTTTTGTTTGAATAAAACACTCTCAGGTTTATGCTTATAGGTGAATTTCAGCTTGATCCTCAGAATATTAATCTGCACAAAAATGAGAAGTCCAAGGCTATTCTGCCACTTCAGTAATCAGCTGATTATGGAGTTTGCATAACTCTTAGTGAATCTCTGTAACTTCTGTAAAGGTAATACATACTTACTTACTCCCACCAAATAACTACCAAACAACACATTTTGCACATTTACAACTGCTTTCCATATAAACTTCTGGCAAAGTCAGTACAAAATTGGTAAAATTATGTGACTGCAGCTTTCTGTCAGATTTGAAGGCTTTCCTGTCTGTAAAATATGCACCCAAGTTGTTTCTTGATACGAAAAAAAGCATTTATTGGTATTTCATTCCATGGAAAATGCTAAAATATTTCCCTTGTGCCTAAGCAGCATGGTCTCAAATGAAATGGAAACATTTTATCTTTCTCTAATAGCTCTCTAAATCACAATGCAGCTCAGCAAAGATGCTTTGTAAATGGGATCTATTAGGATTTTATTTGGCTGCTGGAGTGCTGCCTCTTGGGCAGTTTTTCAAATTCATGAGATAATATTTGCAAAAATGCAATAGATGGAAATAATGAAAGTGAAGGAGGAAAATGAAAAACTGTTTTACATTTAGTAAGGTCAAGTGTCCTACATCAACACTACCAGTGACTGCCAGGCGGCCACTGCAGGTGACACAACCTAGAAAATGCTGAGGTAAATGTTTCTTGGAAAAATTCCTAATCCAAAAGAGCAATTAATATTATTTTAATAGCAATTACTCCGCCATACATCAGGTAAACGAAAGTCAAATTGAGAAGAAAGTGCCAAATAATCCACATACATACATGCTTTTGCTATGATAGTCTCCAAGTAAGGCTTAGCGGCAAGTACAATATGTATTTTTAAAATAACTCCTGATTTTCCTGCTATGCATAGATTCAAGAGTAACTATCATACATGGCTTTCATATATAACGCATGTATTTTTGTCATTTGCCAATGCTGTATCATCAGAACTGAGTTCAGCAGAAGGCTCAGGAGGGGGCTCTGTAGGAAGTGCTGGTGTTTGAGGAGTGTCTTCTTCCTTGGTGTCCAACTGCACACTTTCTTGTGACTGACCATCCATGCAGTCCTTTTTAGACAAGGGGTGAACTGACACTTTTATTGCAATCTGTTGAGGTGGCTCGTGCAGTGACGATGCATCAGAGTCACCCGTGGGAGAGTCACTGCGCTTCAAAGCATTAGGGATCATATACACCTCATCTGTTTCTGAGGTTTCCTGGCCTTCTGCTGTTTGCCGTACAAAATTCTGTCCTTGCTCCTCCAGACCAACAACCTCCATAATTTCTTCCATTATAGTCCTGCAGTTCATGATGAGAGGTGGCAAAGGTACACTTCGAGCAAGCTCCTCAATATAGCGAGCAAATTCCATGGTCTTGAATTGAGTAACTTTGGCAAGCTCAAGCGTTTTGGCTGAAGTGATAATTGGGATACGCTTAGCAATCTCGAAGGCTTTCTGGAGTTTCTCTGCTCCTTCTGTTCTGAAAAATTCATTGATTGCTTTCTCTGTTTTCTTCAGGTGACTGCTCATCATACATAACCGGGTAATGTTCAAAATCATTACAATGGTAAAAGCTACAAGGCAGACAATCATGTAATAGATGCCCATATCTCCAGAAGTAAAGACAACCCTCAGCGTCACAGTATTATTAACACTGCCATACATATTAGATGCAACACATGTGTATTTACCTCTGTCTTCAAAAGAGACACTGGTAATGTTTAGTAGCCCATTGTCAAGAAACCACCATTTTCCTGCTGGAAAGAAGACAGAATAACTTAATTAGAAGTATCTTGTTTATATAATCAGCATAGTCTTAATCATCAGCTTTGTCACACTAGCTTCAGATTTGGGAAAAAGGAAATAATGTAGAGATGAAGACAAGAGTTTATCATGACAAAGGCTTATCTGGCCCTGAGATCCTAGCTAGGTTCCTGTCAAATCACTGACATCAACTTTGAATAATCAGATCATCCCCTGAAAGTTTCATAAAAAATTAGTTAACATGTCTGATATCTATCAAAATCTTCTAGTCAGTTAATTAAAGATCTAGCTACTTACAACAGATGATAGCCTCCCAAGCACATGCCATGCTTTCTTAAAAAAGGATCTGTAATAATGGAACTGTGAGGCAGAAAAGTCTACCAAGCCCTCCTTATTTTGTTCCCTGGCAATCCACTTTCTTATAAATTTTTTAGTGTTTTGTTATAGTATGTCACAGAATTTTGTTAACGTAAACTTAAAAAAACTAAAATTCCAGACATCATATACTATACTGCCTGCCTCCAAGGTGTTCATAATTTAATTTTGAAGTATGATTTAACAAAGGGGGAAATAAGACAGTACGAGTAAGATGAATGGCAAACAAAAGGATCAAAGTAATCTAGACTTTCTGGATGTTGTAAATCACCATTTATTTTTCCACTAACATTATGATTGCTGAATGCCTGTTTTTTCTTTTATGGCACTGAGTCTTGATTCCTACTGGCAGCGTGAAATGTTACAGAGTGGGAGCTCAAAATTTGTCACCTATATCTATGTGATCTTCTCCATACCATTATGTAAAATAGTAGATCTGCAACAATGACTTTGAAGTTACAGTTCACCGTATCTAGTGTAAATAATAAAACACACTCCAGCACAGCAAGCAAGCATTATTAAATTACAGTGGATATTCTTATGTACGAAGTGTATATTAAGCACTAGTTTAGGAAGTTGGTTATTATTTATAAGACTAGTTATGCAGGTTCACATGTTTTAGTAAGCTCAGTCTTCTAGTACTGTTGTATATACTGCATATGTAAGTTTTAAGCCTTAACACCTGCAATCTTATTCATATATAGAACCTTATTACCTAAAAAGTACAGCTGATTACAATGTGACAACTTACAAAGCAAGTATAATACAGTGTCAATTCTATTACACCAAGCATGTTGTATTAAGAGAACGTTAGGATTGCAAACATAGCCATTTAATATTCCATGTGTGCACATATTGTGTATCGCAGTTAATGCTGATTATGTCATCACATACTAATCTTCCCATAAGACCCCTCCTTCAGTCCATGAATGGACAGCTCTTTACCACATTTTTATCCTCCACATTTAATGTGTGGTGTCAAGCCTAACAGAATTTTTAACTTTGCTAAAATAGCATATTTTGCCCTAGCCTAATTCTAGAAAACAGCTGAATCATTTTGCTTGAAATTAAAAAAATAAAGAATAAAAATTCAGTCTGCAGCAGACCTTCATGTGAAAATTGACATCAATCTGATAAAGCTAGGCAAATTTAGAAGAAAACTCTCTTATAATGGGAATGTCAACATTTGTAACAAATGACACTTTTTTTTTCTCCACCTCTAGAATGAGATATAAAGTACTGGTTGCTAAGTATTTCTTTAAATTGCAATGTTGGCAATGTAGGTCTTTATTCATTGTAAAATGACAAGACGCCTTGCTGATGTATCCTGGCTCCAGCTGTTAGAAATGACATAATGGCTTTGAACTGTGACTCAATAGCTGGTGTTGTGCCAATGGATCCTGGCAGATAGTGTAATCTGAGTTAAAGTGTAATTTTTACATCTGTAAAATTTACTGATTTGGTTGATGTTCTTGTTCATCTACCTGAATGTTTGTATTAATAGCGACTTCTCTCAAATAACTACCTAAAGTCAGATGCCTAAAATGAGTAAATAGGAATACTTCTGTTGGTGAACCCTAATAACACTCTAGAGCACTAATTGCAATCTACCATCATAACTGCACAAATTATATCTGAAAGTCTGTTTAATAGCTCAAGCAGTACCTTGCTCCAACTTTACACAGAAAATGACTAAACACTGAAATGTAAAACATATCCAGTTATGCAGAAAGCTGGTACAGGTAGGCTATACTGTAGTACATACAGCTGGGTCAATATTACTTTATCATAGCAGAGCTCTCCCTCAGGTCAGCTATTAGTAAAATAAGCTATTCTGCACTTGATGAATTACTAGGAGTTTATTTCATCATGCTGTGAACAAAGCAGTTAGTACGAAAGAATTATTTGAGCAAAACCTTCCAAAACCCCCCAAAGGTTCCCTAAATGTACAGCTAGGATTATCATCCAATCCAAACCTTCCACTTAAGGAAAACAAGTTCATGCAAAATTAAGATCTCTGGCAAATACAACTGAGGAATCTTACTGCAGCCAGGATGGCTCTAACTTGATTTGTCCTTCCAACTGCTGCACCTATGTGCGTTTTTCTGTTTGTCACTCAAGGCATCTTCTGCTTCTCACACTCCCATGGTGCTACAAATAAAGACAGGAAGGCTAGTAGTGAGCTAGCTCTGCTGAATCCAGGCCAACTAACTATTCCCATATGCCAAGAGAATCCTTTCTTCAGTTGTCAAATAGCTTTTCAGTCTCTTTTGTTGGCAGAGAAGAACAAAGAGGAAAGAATGAGAAATGGGATCAAACCCGAAGCCTTCCAACGAAAAGAAGCCTTTCCCCCCTTGTGTCTACTTCTTCTGTTAAGGTTTTCAGCTTTTAGCTACATGTTGCTATAAAGTAACACCTTATAAAAACAATATTGTTTTCTTCCAAGGTGTGCTCAAAAAATTGGTAGCTGCCATCATCCCAGATGGTTGCTTACTTTCATACTCTCACATAGGAAAACAACATAGCCAGGTCCTTAAATTCAGGCTTTTCGTCAATCTGCTGTAAACAAATGCATTTCTTGACAGGCTAAATGAAATGATTGAGAATAATGAGAACACTAAAATCTTACCTTTATTCTCTTCCTCGTGTAGTAAGTGGCCATTGGAATTGTACCATCTGTAACGTGGACTAGGATTACCTTGGACATTGCAGTCAATCAAGGCACTACTCCCCTCCTTGACTATAATATGGTCAATGCGGGAGATGACCACGGGCACAGATCCCACGTTCATGTCAGTGCGGTTGAAAGTGCTATTAGTCACATCTTCAGCAGTTGTCAAAGCTGCTAATAAGATGACAAGGCGTGTGGTAGGCAGAAAGTACAAAAAGTGGTGGCTGTTCAGTATGTTCATTTTCCTTCAGTAGGCTACGCAGCTGGCTGGGAACTGAGATAGGTGACTGTTGAATGCAGGCCTTTGAGGTGAGGAAGTCACAGGAGAGTTTTACTTTGATCCGTGCAATTTTATGTTTAAAATATCCTATAAAATAAATAAGTAAGTACAATGAGATGGCATGTATAAACAGTCCATTAGATGTGCTCTTTTAAAACAGTGACACATCCATTAATGCATTTCAAAATCATCTCAATGTCTTGTCTAAATGCTAATGTTATCACAGTCCTGATTCTTACTGGAAAAAGATGCATACATTTTCCTGACAATAGTGTTGTTCAGAGTGGCAGGCGTGGGAGAAGGCTTTTATCACCTAGACACTTAGCCGCTGCTGTAGCTAAATTGCTGCTACAGTTTTATTCCAAAAGTTCTACAGATACATATTTTTTTAACATTCGCAAAATCAACAGGAAAAACAAAAGTACAGCACACTAAAGCTGTCATTACCAGTACAGTGCTGCAACTCTGTTGTCACATGCATGCTCGCAATTGAGTTGTGGAATATGTCATAAGAAAGAACTACTCTAGGAAAGATTTTTGAAGCTGGTATTGGAATCCTTAATGCACACAGTTCTGAGCAAATACAATAGCACGTATAGCAAAATATCTCAGACCATTCACTTTTCTTAGACTACTGCATTTTTTTTTAAGTTCTCTGAGATAAACCTTAAGGTGGAGGAAAATACTTAAAAGAGGATGTTTATTATTTTATAAAGTCAATTCCATGTCATTTTTAGAGGAGATTTAAGATGAAAAATACTTACTAGTATTTTCCCCGCAATTACATTTTTAACCACAATTAGTATTTAATGTACAATTATGGGTAAGGTTTCACTGAAGTACAAATGCAGTTGGGATATTTCTGCTCCTTACATGGCATTAAGCATTTTTCCTGTACTTTTTGCACAGTCTCACTACAGTATTTTCCCTCAACTTGTCAACTACAATGAGGTCTTTTTTAAACAGTGATTTCACTTTGCAGACAGAGGAGAGGGTTTACAAATGTGCTCTCTATTGGCCTTGTTTCTGCTTCCAGTGAACACAACTGGCATTCATTACTGACCGAAGGCACAATGTTAGCCTCAAAATGAGCACCTTCAAAAATTTCACTCAGAGTATAAGTGTCACAAATTATGTTAATCACATCAGAATTTCTAAAATTTCTATAGAATCTCTATATTATATACATGTATGTATATTTCTATATTGATTTTACTGATGTTTTTCTAAGAAAATGTTTAAAATTTAATGAAGTTTACTAGTTAGAGGGATCTACCTGGAATCCAAATATAAATAACAGAAAAGTTCTGACAAACTTTCTCCAAGTGAACATTCCGCTTGCAAAACAGTTTAGATTTTAATTCAAGATCTGTTTAACACTGCGGTGTCTCATCCACCATAGCACGGGAAAATGACTGCTGACAAGACTAAGTCAGTTCCCTGTATTAAGGAAACACTAGAAGTAAAGAAACAGCATTCTTTTTTTTTTTTTTTTTTCACTCACTTTCTGTCAAAAGGGAAAGAAAATACATTACTAGTAATATCTAGTTTAGATTGTTTTTCCCTACGCTTCCCATTCCCTATAAGGCAGTGATCTTGATTTCACACAGATAGATAGCACTGTTATTAAAGGACCAAAATATCTTCCTCCATTTTGCAGGATGAATCATCATGAGAAATGCCAAACCATGTTCTTTCACAGAAGCTGCATGCATGGTATGGATGTCTGTCACAACTCCAAGCCTGCCCTGATTTTCTTCTGTTTTTCTTATTAAGTGTGAAAATATTTGCCTTGAAGAGCTAGAATCATTTTTTAAGTTAATACGAAAATCTCATTTGTCACAAAAGGCTATATAAACAATGACTTCAGACATCCATTTCCAATTATTCAGAGCATATACAGCCTATATTTTAAAAGTTCTCTGTAGGTACAGCCTATACTTTGGAAAATCTTCCCTTAGCTCTAGGAATAACAGTTTAAAAAATCCTTCAATTCTGCCTATTTGCTTCAATAACAATTTACTCCATTAACACTACTACTCCATTAACCTTGGAGACAGTCATTCTTTATGGTTATACGTATTCACTTTATAAAATGCTTTTGTACAGTGTTATAGATCTGCATTGCGCCATAGAGAAAAGCCAAAAGACACGTCACACTTCCTGGCAAGAGAGCAGGAACAAAGACTGGCTGGACTAAGACAGTAGGAAGGACAAAAGTACAACATAAATTAATCAAGGTTTGCATTGTTAGTTACTGGCTGTGGCTTATCATTGTATTAAAACTTAGTATTTTTGATGGAGGAAGAATCAGTAGCAATCAGAAATGGTGTTTAGTGTGGCAAATAACTTGCATTTCAGAAAGAAATGAAACAGCATCACTTCACTGAGTGATGGAATAGAAAGCCTCTGAGAAAGGACCAGCAGTGTACTGGTAAATTCAGTTCAGTTGGCAGACCACTGAACTCTACAGCATATGGATGCTATGGATGGACGTTTTAGAAAATGTGCGATGCTAGTAACAATGTAAGGTATGCCTATTCTATATGTTTACAGTTGTGTTTAACTTGGGAGCATGTGAAAGCAAAACTATACCTTTGTGTGGCGATAACCAATCTGACTGGTTCTTAACATGGTCAAAGGGCCAATTACTTGTCTGAAAATGACAGTGACTTCCCTATTCTGGCACCACAGAAATGTATCATAAATAGCTGCAGTAACTTTTAACAAAAGGAGTCTAATAATTCATGTCTACTGTGGAAGATTCATGCCTACTCATGTCAATCTTGGGAATGTATATTCCTGGAATGAAGAATATTAAGAAAATGCTAAGTACCTCTATAGATACATTCCAGCTTAAAATAAATACAGTTTGATGGCTGGTAAGATGAATAACTAGGCAGTAGCTTTAAAGTAGAATAGTCGGAAATGGTAGCTCCCACTTTCACATGCTGTTTGGTGAATTGCTCTTGATGGACAATTGAATATGTCCAAGGAGTCAGGGATAGACCTCTCTGAAGAGCAATGTTTAAAGATGTGAGGTTAAGCAAATGTTTCTGAGGGCAACTAAGAAGTGATTGGGAATCTTTTCTTTGGTGTGCATTCTATGCACTGCTAATATGGAACAAAAAAAGATGGAAGAAACCAAAACATTCAAACCATCTAAAGGTGAGCAGACATCTCAGCATTACCAGGAAAGAGAAAGATAAAGGGTGGCTGCTCTGGGAAATACGCACCCTGGAAGCTTTGTTAATCTGTTAAGCAAGGCCAAAAAAGCTGTAGTCAGCTGCTTTGTTAAACATGAGTGATGTAAGAGGTTATGATTCAATCGCACAACTGCAAGGGGAAAAGGCTAAGGAGACTAAAACACAACTGCTAGTGATGTCAGCCCATTTTTAGCAACGAAGCAATAAAACCTAGAACATCAGAGAAGTAGGCATAGTTTTGTCACTCTGGATCTTGGCTATGAGAGCCCACAATTAACTGTGAATCATGATAAACTTGATGAAGGCAGCCATCATTGGAGCCTTTTAATTCAACTCTAAGTTAGGGAACAGTTAGATTCACTAGATGAAAATAAAAGATTCTAATGACTCCTCAAGACTGAGGGTAGCAGAGGACACTCTTAAGAAAGAGGACATCTGCCATACAGAATATTGCTCTGTAGGAATGGATTTGGTCTCTGGGAGCACTTTTGCCACAAAATGGGGATCACTGTAAACAAAAAGAGCAATTTCTGATCATGAAAATAATGCAAGCTTTCCTCTCTCCTGTCCCTGAACACACCCATGAGCTACCTGTGGAAGACTAAATTTATAGTAGCTGTAATTTGGTGACACATACGGTCTTTTTTTTTCTTTTTTTCTTCTTTTTTTTTTTTTCTTTTTAATCTGTAGTCCATAAAAAGGAAAAGGAACATATCTAGCTCTGAGCTCCCTTGCCACCTGAAGTTTTAGTCAGGGACAGGCTTACCTCCTAAGGGGAAATTTGAAGAAGCCCCAAACTCTCCTCTTGCAGGTAGGTAGATAACTTGTCCCTTGTATTGTATCTGGATCAAGATTTACCACTGAAACTTCGTTTCCAGTGATCCTTACCTCAAATGATTTTGTTTTTTCTTCCCCAGTCCAAATGGTATAAGCTAAAAATCTGAAAGTAATAGTGCTGCTCATGAGATTAACTTCCAAGGAAAATTGCATGGGACTTGTGCCACATTAGAGAACTATGGTAGGCTTCTCTTCTAAATGACATGATAGCCAACTTGAGAGTATCCTCTGTGCATTTGTATCCAGAGTAGCTTCCTGGAACATGCTCCACAATGGCAGCTATAGGCCAATGGTATTACTCCCAATCATGCAGGACAGGGAGAACTGAGTTTATAAACTTCTCTGTCCAAAAAAACAAACATTGGTATAAATAGAGGACACTTGCAGCATGGACTGTCTGGGAAATGAACCACTCAGAGACATGTTCTGACTGACTGACTTGTTTTTTACATGTCTCAGACTAGCTTGCTTCCCAACATTACCACTACTGAAGAAAAATGATTGTGGATGAAAGGGCTGCATTTGTAAATACTGTATTTGTGCAGAACGACATTCTGACTTAGCACAAAAGAACAGAGAAAGAGGGCAGTGATGCATACCTTTGCCTGGGTCACTTCTGTAAGACTGGCTTGCTTTTGTTCTTGGAATAACATGTAATCCTATTAACTGTGAGGTTATTCAATTCAATAGTGAAGCACAAGAAGCCAACTCATTGTGTAATGCATACATAAATTACATTCCTACAGTTTTAACTAGTGCTATCCTAGTGCTGTCTTGCTTGACTTGTAAGTGATCAAAAAATGAAGTGATTTTCATTCTAGTTCTCATTAGTCTATTAAAAAAAATCAAGTGTGATGCTACCAACAAAATTAAAGCTTACCTTTCATTATTTAAAATCTACTTACTACCTTTTTTCTTCAAACCAATTCCTCTCCTAGTTTCTGTGGGCAATATCTTTACAGAATGGACAATGGTAAAAGTTAAAGAGTTTAACTGGAACAGGAATGCAGATGAAGGAACTAACTTATGTCGCACAGAAATTGAGAAGTTCACTTCATAGGCTAAGAACCACCTAATGAAAAGATTAAGCTATCAGGGTCCAGACAGGCAGATAAAGAGTATCACTCATTTACACCTAGTAGCAACTCTCTGGCTTATTTTTCTAGACATCTACTAGTTAACAAAAAGCAAGTCTCCTTCTGAAAGAGCTGCTCTGTTCATTTTCTTTGGGAGTTTAGTACTTTGGGCTCTCAGTTCTTCATAACTTCATGGCTTCCTGCTTCCCTAGCTATGTCCAATAGGTGACACGCTGGCAACATCTGTAAGATCGAAAGCTTCCTCCTGTATATCTCCTGTATGCCTGACTATGACAACAGCTCCCACCTTTGTGCATGTTTCAATCCCGTCAACTACTTTCAGCTGCCTGGGAATCTTTTAGTAACTTCTCATCAAGTCTGTGTGACATTGTACCTCAGCAAGTGTGCTCAGCCACTCAGTGTCACGCTCGCTGCCTTCAGGTACCTAATGGGAGGGTATAGAGAAGGTATAGAGAAGATAGATCCAGGCTTTTCTCAGAGGTGCACAGTGAAAGGCTAAGAGACAATGGACACAAGCTACAACAAAAGACATTGATTGCTTGTTATGAAGAAATTTCTAATCATGAGATTAGTCAGACCCTGGAACAGGTTACTCAGAGGGACTGTGGAATCTCCATTCTTGGAGATGTTCAAAATTTGAGTAGACATGGCCTGAGCAACCTGGTCTGCTTTGAGCTGAGTCTGCTTGGCCCTGCTTTGAGCAGAGTTTTGGACCAGATGTCTTCCAGATGTCCCTTCCAACCTAAATTACTCTCTATATAAAGAAAAATGAATACAGAGATTGCCTTGGAGAAGTCAATTTGAAAAAATATAACCAATCATAAAAATTTCTACATGGGAACTAGGAAGTTGCCTTGATGATTCCCTTGATAACCCTTTTATTATTGAGTAGCAGTATTTTACCATAAGGAGACTTAGGAAACTTAAAGCTTAGAGTGTTCACTACACCCTGAAAAAATGCCTTTAGCACTCTCTCCTCCATTACACTTAATGGTAAATAGGTACTTTTACCATTTAGAGAGGACTTATCTCCAGCCTAGCTAAGTGATGAACTTATCAAGCTAGTCATCTATCTGAAGTGTCTGCAACATTAAGCAATTTTGGTGGGTTTTTTTTTCTCCCTCCCTCCACAGGTAGACAGTCAGAACCTGAAGTTCACTGGCTTTTATCTGCTGATAGATCTAGCTTCTTGGTATTAGAGAATGTTCAGTTTTGCTGAACTTAATCTTGAAATAGGATAAAGCAGAAATAAGTCAGACCCAAAGACAAAGATAACCTTTACAAACTACTCACTTCAGAGGGTATAGGAGTAAGAGAGGTTATTAAAATATACACAGTATTGAATGGTATAAAGAAAACAGCTGAGGCATGTGTATTTATTCTTTTTCATAATCATAGAATCATAGAATCGGGAAGGTTGGAAGGGACCTCTGGAGATCATCTAGTCCAACCCTCAAGCAAGTGGCCCATATGAGGATTGAACCCACAGTACTAAAACAAAACAAATTTCAGCAAAACTCAGGAGGAAGAAGTGGCAGTGGGAAAAAATCAAAGGAAGTTTTTTGATTAATTATGACTTAACTGAAAGTTCACGACATGAGATAAAATAAGGGCTGGGAATTCAGGAAGACTCAAATGACCATATATAATTTACCTGCTCAGGTTCATGGATTATGATAGCTTATGCAGTACATGGGGACTTAACTGCCTTCTATGAATTCATATATTCTGAATGAATGGCTCTTGACAGTGGACAAGTATGGCTATCAGTATGGCCATACTCAGAATTCTTTACTAGAATTCCTGTCTAAAACAAGAGGTAATAAAGAAGCCTATACATTAGTTTTATGTACATTTACTCACTGGAAAGCTATTACAGACAAACATGTTGATTTGTTTTATAAGGTGACACATGGTATATAGCAAAAGAAAGAAAATGGAAAAATCATGAGCTGAAGCTTATTCTACCATTAATAGCGAATATGGAGTAAAACTAGTAGTAAGTGTCTTCTAAAGCTATTTGTCCTAGACAGATCTAAAACTGCAGGGGTAGCAATGTAAAGTTATGTCTGTAGAATTTTGTTATCTTAGTGTCATGGTTCAATAGTGTATCAATAAGTTGCAGCAAGGAAGTACAAATTCCAGATTTTGTATGTATGTTCAAAAATGAATGCTGTGCCAAGATTCTTGGATTAAGGAAAAAAGCACAAGCCACTATTTAGCAATGGTAAAATGAAGGAATTCCTCCTGTTGCCTTTACAAATGTGTAAGTATTTTAGAAGCCTAATAGCAAGTAAATATTTTACTGTAAGTTGCTGGTCAATTTTGCAAGTCTTCATCCTAATTTAGGCCTCAATCTTGGAAAACTGGCAAGCACATGAAATCCTAGACTTTAAGACCTGTTCATTTTAAATACTTTAATGGTCCCATTCATTCAACTACGTCTTTCAGTTGTCTGGTGAATGCTCCACTCACTCCAACCCTAATCCATTGACCTAAAAATGACTAGATGAAGCATGCCTGTTGTTTAGAAATTATCTGGAGAGATTATTTTAAAGCTCCTCAAGAATGCAAAACCTCTGAAAAGCTCCCTTTTTGATGTTGCAGCTCCTGTAATTCCAGAATCTCTGCTCTATCAAATCAACTTATTTATGAAATACACTTAACAAAAGCACTAAGGCAACTTAGATGATTAATTTTTCATTAAATAAGTCATAGTTCATATGTGTAATTTTATATGGACTGAGCAATGTAAGTGTGCTTCCTTAGATGTATTTGAAGTGAAAACAAAGCCATGTTTTATAGTTAGTAGAGAGGCTTGTAGTTTTAAATCAAGGTAAGTTTCCTAGTGAAAATGTTCTTCTACTGAGTTGTGGGGTACTCAGATCACAGAGCAGATTCAGCGCTATCAATAGTGAAGAGATTTTTTAAGACCTGGCTAATGTCACTGAGCTTATGTTTGATTAGATATAAAGTCTTTGGAGGAGTTTTAATCTTACAAGTAAGATAACTTCTGATATGTAGATCATCTAGATTTATTTAGCATTTGTATTTATTTGGAGGCTGGAAAACTGCCACTCAATGCAGTTTTGTTTACAAAGATATTATTCCAGAAGCATGTGTAATGGCTTTGAGAGACACTTAACTCCTTGCAAATGTTTAGCCTGGCTGCTGCTTTGCTGTTGCAATAAACACAGGTGGATCAAGGCTTAAAAATCCCCTTTGTTGAAGAAAGAAGCAACAAAGAAGATGCACAGAGAATCTCTCCTACACTTCCAAATGCATCTTTGAGCTGCTTGGCATAAGTTCTAGATATCTTTAATTTTCTTTACTCACCTCTTATCTTCTATTTATATCAGTACTCCGTAGGCATTTTTCTGCCAATAGTTTAAATAACTGAAGTCAGCAGATAGAACAGATCGCATACTTTCTTGGCATGGCTTATGTGACCCTGCAAAGAACACTGGGCCCAATTTACTTCCCTCCACTTTTCCTTCTTTTGAATCATATTTGCCAAAGCCATCCGTCCTTTAGACCTGTTTAATCGTTTTCTTTTTCCAAATGAAGAAGAAAAATCCAGATGCAGAATGTTGTAACAACATAAAAAAATAAAAAGTAAGTTTTCTTTAAACATAGACATGAAGGGCTTTGCAGGGCTGAAGGCTTCTACTATGTAAATTCCAAATTTTGGATGTGCTTCAAATGACTGATTCAATGCATTGCATATAGTGTTTATTACAAAGAGTATTTTAGTAAATTCCATTTTAGTTAGAACATGAAAGAGAATAAAATACTAGGAGAAAACAGATTTGATGACTAATTCTTCTATATCCCTATAGAGTTGTAAGATGCACATAATTACTAGTTTTTAATGATTGACTTCTACATCGATTGGTTTCCATGATACAGTGCAAGGAGGTTACACAGAGATGCTTTGATTAGGACAGGATTAAACTTGTCAGAGGCAGAATTTAAAGGATTCTGTAATCATTCATGATTGATTCTAATAAAAAGGATCATTTCAGGCTAAAAGCAAGTGAAGTAAAGCTTTCTTCCTTTCCTATCAGTACCTTTAGCTCCTGAACACCGAAAGACAGTTCTTCAGCTCATCAAAACTAAACTATGTACAGCCCAACGAGTGGGACTTGGTCTGGAAGCAGGGCCTGCCTGTGTACTGGCAAAGACAGTTGTGGGTTTGCCTATTTCTGCCATAAGTAACAGAAGGGGAGAGCAGAAGGGATGCAAATGAATTTGCCCTGCACCACACAGGATCTTGAGTCTTGCCTGTAAACTGCTGTGATAAATTCAGCTCTTCCCAAGCATGTCTAGGTATGGCCGTGTCTATGTAGTAATTTTGCTGGAATCCTTCAATAGTTTACTAAAGGTCCTCTATAATTTCAGATTTTTCACCATTTGAATTACTTTGGTTTGAACACAGTGAAATTAAAGTAACAACTCCCTATGGGGGATGCAGGGGCAGCAACTTGCAACAGTTTGACCATAGTTAGCCTCTGTATGTAACATCTAAAATAGGAATGTCTTGCTGAAATAATAGTTGAGAAATATGCTCATAAATGTAAACCCTACTATGTGAACAGTTATACTATAAAACACTGCAGTCTACTGGTATAATACACGCACCCTTCATTAACAATTAATCCACATACTGGAGAAAATCCATCATTGCTGATATGACTGTACACCATACAGTCTATACTTACGACTGGGGATTGCACAACAGAGTGGTGCAGTTAGGGGAACATGCCCTATCCCTGCATGATTAGACATACCAGCAAAAATCTTTAATGGTTAAAATCTTTAATCTTAAAACTGAGTGGCAGTCTGTGAATTAAATGTTAAGCCTCGGCTACATAGGTTATTCTTAATGTAATATCTCCATGTGTGGTGGCTCTCTTCCAGAATAAGTTGTTAACTTATGTCAGTGCAGGGTTCCTTATTTCTGATAAACCAGCACTAGTGTTATTTACTCTGAAATAAGAGCGCTCACTACCAAATTTTACTAAATAGCTAAATCAAAGTAATTAAGTTTGTCTGAATTCCTCTATTCGTACTCTGACATAAACAGGCACAAATTTTGTCTGCCCTTCACAGCCTTCCTAGCAGATAGAAGATGGGATGCTCTAAGATGTTGCTACAAATTATTTTATTTATAGTGACTGGTGAAAAGTAGCATCTCCATTGTTGTCTTGGAAATGATGTTTCTCATATGAGTCTGTATGTGGACAGAAAGTAATGCTCTTTTAGTTAAAATTGTTTTAGCAAGAATTTTGAGTTTAAAGAACTAAATAATGAAATTAAAGTAATATTTGCACAGGTACAGATGTCCACATGGCCAGACAGCAGCTCAGAACAGCAGAAACAAAAACAAACAAACAAAAAAAAATGCAGGAAGCATCAAAGAGCTTGGTCTTACACCACAATCTTTTGGTAATATGGTCCAGGATATCTTAAAGTGGGATCATAGGCATATGTGCCTGCAAAAATTTCTAGCAAAGGTGCAACTCAATGAGAGAAAGACGACCCTGCAGGCAAAATTCAGTATAGATTCCTTTAGTTCCTGGCATGCTCACTCTTATCAGTTGCATCCATATCTCACAGGTGCCTTAAGCAACATCAAAAGTTTAAACCATAGTCGGACGTATCTGTCCTCAGATTCCAAACTCTCTAGGCAAGAACAGAAATGGAGAATGTTTCTGTTCCATATAAAAGCTTCCTCCACACTCAATACATCATTGTGTCATAAACGTAACAGTCTTAAAACTATATGGGAACAGGTTTGTGTCTTGCTGTATGAAGGTGAGCACACTCCTTAAAGATTTTTTTTTTTTAACTTCCTGTACCTTGGCATATATGATTGCAGCACAACTGAGGATTACAGAGAAAACAACAGCAGCAAAATCCACCCAAGTCTGAATGCTGAGAGCGTATTTCTGGTTGTTTGCGCGGGGTTGAGGAGGGTCTGTGAGCGATAAATACATTTTAACCAGGAACCAGGTTGCTGCGCTGATTCCTTCCTGCTCTTCTGTTAGAGCAGGACCTGTCTGATTGCAGAGAAGGGAGGAGTAGGAAGGCAGCTGGAATTGTACAATACAGATTTCTTTGAAATTCACTGGCATATTCCAAACATGTTTTAATTGTTTTAAGAAGGTCTAACTTTATCTATAAGCTTTCAAGATAGGAAATGTCTGTGTTAGATAAATACCACATACATCTGTGTTAAAATAGGGAAAGCTTTTTCTTGGTGGATATTCTGCTGTTTGGCTAGGCCTCTAATAACTTTAAATTCTTCAGAAAAAAAACAGTAAACAATGAACACTAGCTGCATAAGTTGCACTTGAAATCAACTGCTGTTGATATACTGCAGTCTAAATTGGAAGGCTTTCTAGTAAAAAATATTCCTACTACAACAATCACAAACGTATCAATGGTGCTGTACACAATAAACCAGACAAAAGATGCCTGCCGTGCAAACATCATCTCCATTGAAAAGAGATCTGCTGTATTTTGTCCTACTGCAGTGCAGAGAGAAACTGTTCCACAACGTATGGGCTCTCAACAACTGAAATTATATATATATATATATATTTCCCTTTCAACTCCTTTCCCCTTTTCACTGTGAGCTAACATTCCAGTCTTTCAGCCAAATATGTATCATAAGAGATCACATTTAATATCTGGCATTGCTTAGAAAGTTGGTATTTTTATTCCCGGAGCAAGGTTATCAGGGAAGCTCAATTTGAGATGCTTCAATTTAACAACTGAAGGAGAACTGTTAGGAAGTGACTCTTGCAAGACTCTCCAGACAAACGTGCTAGAAAAGCGCCCGCTCAGTAGTCCTCTCTGTTCTCTTACACTTGCGTGTCCTATGCTGCTTGCATTTGCCCTGTTCAGAAACAGTACTTGGTAGCGTAACACAAGATCGGTCTGAAGTTTAAGACTGTTGTTCCCTCAGGGTACTTCATCAATTGAGTTTTATCTCATGAGGCTATCCTGTGAAATAAAGGGGTAATTAAAACAAAATATCAGGAGGTTGCCTTCATTTTAAATTTAAAGCAGCACAGCTAAGCTCTCTTAAAAAGTGAATTCCACTGAAGAGGTCTCTGCGCTGAATTAATAACCCTCTTTCTCCTTTCCAGCATGTGACACCACCAGCAAAACCCAGGCTCAAGCGGGAACGCAGGAGTTCGGGGTCCTTAGCGAAAGCTGCGGGCTCTTTAGCTTTTTGCCCAGAGAAGCACATTTGCTTGATAACCCCGGTGCTAATCTGAACTCATCTCTTGAGCTTTCGGGCTGAACGCGGCGTTACCTGAAGAGCAGCCGCGCTCCTCATTCCCGCGGCGCGGGCAACTCCCGATCTCCAGCGGCAGCTCTCGCTCCGCTTGCGCGCCGCCCGCCCGCAGCCGCTGCGGCACGGCACGGCACGGCACGGCACGGCACGGCACGGCGCGGCGCGGCGCGGCC
>NW_028186757.1:586930-636604 GCF_003343005.1 Rhea americana | reverse complement strand
ACTGAGCATGCTCCGGGCCGGGGGCGGCCCCGGCTGCCGGCGTGGGGTGCGGGCGCCCCGGCCGCGGCGGCGCCCCGTGGTGCGGCGAAGGCGGCCCCGGCCCCGGCCCCTGCGGAGCTGCGCAGCTGGGCGGGCGGCCGCTCCAGGGCCGGCAAATACGCTGTGCTCGGCGTGAGGTCTGCGGTGCGCCGGGAGGCTTCCTGGGCAGGACAAGGCAGAGCCGGTGGGGCAAGGCACATCCCTGCCATCTCATACTTTTCCGCGATGTCTGCGGGAGAGATGGAGGGCTGGCTGGGTGATCTTGTAGAGCGAAATACTGTGCTTCGGGAGGATGACACGTGTGTTTGCCTGTCAGTGCTATACAGCTGAATCCACAGCAGGATTACAGCACCCAACTCTAGGTTTCTGAGCCCACACTCAGGCGGTCCCAGCCTGACTCCATAGGTACCTAAACGTGCAGGGTCGCAGGCTCATAAAATGGTCCTCTCGCCTGGGCAAATCTGCCTGAGTGTAGTTGTCACTACCTGACACCGACTGTGCAGCCACCATACAATGCTCGGCGTGTGTGCGGGCAGGCACGCTCAGGGCGCGTGCTGTCCTCCAGCCCCGTTTCCCTGTGCTTCCTCACTGACCTTGTGGCATCAGGAGAGGTGGATGAAGGACCGCTTTTAGCTGAGCGTCAAGGCCAGTGGGATAAGCCACAGAGATCTCTTCCAGATGTTTGTATTCTTCCCATAGCCAAGCGCAGATTCTGCTCTTGATAGCGTCCTCTGATTGCTTCCAGGGCAGTAACTGAACCTCCCCTGCTTCTGTGAGGAGGGATCAGAGAGCATTTGCTGAAACTGCCAGAAAAACATGGGTTAGGGCTCCTATTTATAGCACATCTGAGGTACACTCTCATGCCGGTCAAAGCAGGTCTCCAGCCTGCATAGGAGAATGAATGAGAACAGCAGTGGCTTTGCTGAAGCAGAGAGGAAGACTGACTCCAGGGAGCTGGATGGGTTATGCCAAGGGCATGGGCACCTGGCCCCACCACCTTGCATGTGCTGCCTTTGAACATCCATGCAGCCAGGGATCAGGAGTGGTGCAGGGGCTGGGGTGGCCAAGGATCCTGCTAGCCAGGACTGCCTCATATTTCAGGATCTCCAGCATGAGCAAACTGGAAACCATGGGGGGAGAAGCATCTCGCGTTGTCAGACCTGGCAGAGCCGGGTGCCAGCTGAGGGAACAGGTCATGGCATATGCTTCTTATCATGCAATCTCCTGCTCATGCAGCAAAACTTTCTTGATGGCAGAAGCTGTTTCAGTCTCAGGACCCCTGTATGTTACTGGCTTGTGACTTGTACTAGCTTGGCACCACTTGTCTATGCATTCATTTCTCCCTGTGCCCTTCTTGCCTCATTTGATTATTAGTTTTGAATACCATCAAGTGGCTTTTATTTGTCAGTTAATACTGAAGCAGTCAGTGACAGAGTCCCCGATTTTACAAGCTCTTTTAGGTCAAATTGCACTCTGCCACTCTCTGAGTGCATACCAGATCTGTGTGAGACAGTGCTGATTTTTTGTATTTGAAGATGTCATAAGCTGTTCCTAAGCCCCACTGATAATGTCCCTCCCTAAGTCTCTCCCTTCAACCTCCTACATTTTCAGTGCACATAAGCCTATATTGCTGGAAAAAGCCCTAATAATTTGGATGCCCATACACCTGTTGAAGAGGCAGTTTTGCTGCAGTTTTTGCCTTCTTCTAACACTTGATCTTGATGTGAGCCCACCACTGATAGCTACATTATTTGCTCGATGCACTGTACTGGGAGATCACTGTCTCCCAGACTTCGTGTGGTCCAAGCTTGTCTTGTCATTCACTGTAGCTGTCCGACAAGCAAGTCAACAGAGAGATGTAGCCATCGTACCACGAGAAGCCTCCTGTGGCTCCATGTTGCCTGCTGTAGTTAGGAAGTGAGGACTTACACCATCACAGAGGTTAAAAGCAGTGGCCCATGCTGCTGTCCTGCACCATGGTTTGATGCTTCCCTGATGTTGTTCCCTTCTTTCCTCTCTGACTCCTACTCTTAGTACCTACAGTAGTTAATACTTAGTACCAAACGTGTAGTAGCCCTGAGAAAGAGAGCTGAGCTGTCAAGAAGGACCTGCCTGTCCCAGTGCGCAGGGTGCAGAGCCTGTGTCTGACAGTAAACTCCTGGTGACCAAGGGGAACTACCCTCCAGCATGTCAGGCTGTCTTGCCCTGTGGCAGGCCCTGTTCCTTGTTTCCAGCGTTAGACATACCCACTCAGTGTATCATCTGTTGCCTCAAATGCCACAAATCTAGTGTATTTTCTGAGCTAACTCTGCACCCTGCTGGCTAAGTTTGATGTCTTTAGTGCATAAAGTGCATAAAGAGTGCTATCTCTCTCCCAGATGTCTTAGCTAGCATCAAATTCATCTTTTGTCCAGCCTGGAGGAAGGTTTGAAATCCCAGTGAACAGGTTTTGGAGGGATTTTCTGTCCCACCTTTCTGATAGTGCTTGTGCCACTTGTGTGCAGCGAACAGGCGTGTTGAATGGAGCAGGGACTGGACCACAGGTTTTCTGGTTGAGTACTCTAGCTCTAGATTAGTTATAACATCTTTTGTTTAATATTATCTGCTGTAGCTGAACAGTGACGTTTTATAGTTAGTACTACAGTGAGCACATTTTTCTTCTGTAAACCATAACATCATTTTAATCATCATCAGCCTATTACCTTAGAGTAAACAGAACGTTGGTATTGCTGATAGTTGTGTTTGCACAATGTAATCAGGAAAGCTAATCGTGCTGTTAGAAATAAGATTAAATTGTACATTTTGCTTAATAACAGTCCCTCTATCCACTAGGTGGTGCAGAATCCAAGAGTGGCTAGGAAATAGCTTATTTGTATGCAACACAACATAAGGCAATTGCAAAGATCCAAAACAAAAAAGGAAGTTTTCAAATGCTGTTGACCAAAATAGCTGTATTAGATAGCTTGCCAGTCAACACAGTTACATGGGATGACATTCTGTTTAGTAATTACATTGGCACATTTCACATAAAATGGAAAGGAAGATTTTGATCATAAGAAATGCCTTTTTTCAGTATGGTGATGCTACTGTTTTCTTGTTTACGTTTCTGTACCTCAGTAAAATTAGATAATTCATGAATGCTAAGGAGAAATTAATACCTTTCTTTGTTATATGTGTTAAACATGCTATATTAATTCAATTTAATTGTTTTCTGAAACAAAGGCTGCATGGTTTTCTGAACCAAAGGCATTTTGGTTGTATTTGTTTCTGTTACCTGAGATTGTTGCATTAGTCATGATAATTACTTCATTCCCTAAAAGTCTAAAAGACTGACTGGAGTTCTGTTTTTTAGGAAAGATGTGGACACCTAAGGCATAGCTTTGTCCTACAACTGATGTAGGCTAGGAGGGAGATCCAGAAATTTTATCTTTCTGGGGACTCCCTGCTGCACCAGATGTGCCTAACTGGTGGGAGAGAAAAGGTGTTGCCTCGAATCAGACAGCTGGTTTGAGGGCTAATCCAGAATACTTTTTTTTTTTTTTTTTAAAAAAAAAAACCCAGTGTCCAGTCCTGCAATAAGTGAAAAAGGAGAAGACTTCTATTGGTAACTGATAGGGAAGAGACCTCCCTTCTGTGTATTGGTCCTTTTTATGAATGTCCTACTCTGAATTGTGTCGTAAAGCATTATAGCTTATACCGTTGCTAGTATTTTATTTTTGTTTCTCACCTGACATGTTTTGAGATAACTGGAAATAAATTCAAAAGTATTAGACATGAAGTTTTTGATCTTTTGCTCTTTCTCATTTGTACCCTGTATGGTAGCGGAGTGGTAACTATTCATTGATTTGGATTTGTTTGGGATTTGTTACCTTCCAGTTTTGTTGGTCATTTCTTTTGTCCTCTACATATATATGAATGGGAGTGATCAATTAAATTATATTACTCCATATATCTTATATTATAAGGAATAAGCTTATAAAAATACCTTCTTTTTATACCTTTATTATGCCCTCTCTCTTTGCTCCTCTCAGAAAGAAAAAAATTCTTGTCTTGTTGTGGAAGACTTTCTCTGCACTGATCTATTTTCATCACTCAAATTTCAAGAGGAGTCATACTTTGCATTTCTGTAAGATAATGTTACAGTGCTCACAAAATGTTTTTGTTTCATTTCCTAAGTATGCCTATGACATGGTTCAGGAAGAGATTTCCCTCAGAAATGAGTGATCCTCTTGCAATTTAGCAGCCTATATTCTGTGTTTTCATTTCCTCTTGGAAGCAGAGGTTCTCTCATCGTTACAATATATTCTTGTGGTATAAAGCATTGCTGTCCTATAGCGTGTATGTGGACAGTTTCTGTATCGGTTTGAATCTGTGCTGAAAGGGTTCATGCTCAGACTCTTCAGTGATGTGTGCAGCAGAAAACCTAACCACAAGGACATGCTAAACTGAAGTTAGATGCATCTGCATAAATTATTGGCCGTGGAGAGGAGGATGAAATCCATACCTCTTGTGATCTGAAGGGAAAATTCCACAATGAAGTAACAAAAACCCAGATTCAGAGGGCTTAGCACCATTGCTTAGATGTTGCCAAGCTCTTTAGGCTATGAAGAAGTAAAAGAAGGGCTGTTCAAAGCCCCTCTGCTCCCCACCCCCCGGCAACTTACAGGGGAAAGTAAAAACATTACACCTCCAACTGGATTTTGAGCCTGTTTCCATTTTTCTTGGGCTTAATTTAATTTAATGCAATTCTCATCTCTAGTTTGAGACCTGCTGCTTCTAATTCAGCTTCAAGCCTCTTTCCCTGGTGCAAAGGGGAGCAGACTTTCTGTGCATGCAAGGTCTGGAAAAATAAGTCTTTAAGGTTGGATACACCAGAACGGGCAGGAGGTGCTAGCTGTGCTTAAGGAAACTTTCCATGTGTAAGTTGAGGCCAACTGAACGCACTGCTTGTGGATAAGAGAGTTTTGGTTTCATTCTTTCCTTCCCCCTCAATCTCTGTCCCCCTGTCCCAGCAGTCTCTGCCCTGTGATTCCTTATACATCTTCCTCTTTCTTTTAGCTGCTGAAAATTGGAGGCAGGGTATGGCTTCAGAGGACACTGACAAGACAAAATTCTGGGCTAGAAATCAAGAGGTGCCGAGCCAGAAATAGAAGGCTCTGAATACTCTCTTGAAGCCTAAGTGAGCTTTTGTCTTCAGATAGCAGTTTTGGATGACAAATGAATTGGTGTGGACCCTGGAAGAGTCCAAGGTCTAAGGGTCAAAACAATTGGCTTTCATTTACCTTAATAATGTCAGGTGCCTCACACTTCAACTCTTTTCATTTCTACACAAATAATCTTACTCATTTCAAGTTTCTACTGTGTGAAACACTGCTCATTTTTTTAATTGCCTTTGCTGACCTCCTCTGCCCATATCTCTCCAGCTGAATAAACTTAGATAGGGCAATAAAAATAATTCCACACTACTAATTAGCTTTTGAAGCATGCGTGTTTACCATTCACTGCAGGAACTGAATATCAGACATTATACCACCATGGAAACAATCTACAACTGCATGTCATGAATGTAAAATAATGAGGCAAAGATTAGAGTGCTGAACTGCACATGAATGAGAAGATACTGGGAATGCTGCGTGACCTTCAGCAAGATTTGGTGTTTATGTCATTGAGAAAGATGAGCCAAATTATTCATGAGTCTGAGAGGGGGAGAATAGGCATGAGATCTTGAAACAATTAGAATTATGTTATTCCTATGGGAAAAAGTCAGGATGATCACTTGAATATTATCTTCTCTGTTACAGTCTTACCGGAGTAAGACTTTTAGGAATGTGGCATCCTCTGTTTTTATATCTAACTATAAAAAGGTGATAAGATTTAAAAGACTCAATCAACACAATTTTTATTATTTTTTTTTTAATAAGGCAAGTGCTTTAAGAAACAATGTGAGTCAATAAATGTGAATCCCAATAAGGTGTCTAGGGGCTACCCTAGGGGTAGGATGGGGCAAATTTTCTAGGGAATAAAATGTGATCGTGAGTTAGTATGTTAAAAGCAACATAATAAGACAAAGAACTTTTAAGGATTTTATAAAATAAAACCAAATCCTGAACCTATTTCCAGTAAATTAGTCTTGTAGATACCCATATAACCTTGGAGTGCTTACAAGGCAATTCTCTTAATACACTGATTACAAGTTTCTGAAATACAGTGGGTAGCTTCTTATTGCTTTGACTGGAAAAGAAGATTCAGAGAATTGTAATTTTAAGAAGCTATAGCCTTGGCCATTTGCAACCAGTTACTAAGCTATACCAAGCTGACCAACTGATAGTGTAATGTTAATGTACATGTAATTTCTGATACATAATGAAATGCTTCTGAGACCCTGAGGGAGCCTCTGGCTTTCCTTCAGGCTGTTTCCAAGGGGATATCTTACCTGTGACAGAGTTCTCCAGCCACTATGTTCACAACTTCTAACATTAACAGGAGCTGCACAGAATTCCCTTTTGGGGTGATCTTCTTTGGCTCAGTCCTTCAAAAGTGGTGAACAGTAGTACACTGTTTATTGAACTGCTTTTGGTCTTAAAGGACATTTTCACTAATCATCTTCAGTAATATTTGTAATTGGTCTTTTTCCTTTTCCCATGACTTTCTTCTTCTACAGCTGACAACTCCAGTTGTTTCTTATATTAAAACCTGTATTTTCTATCTTTTCAGTTTTATGGTATAAATAGTCATCTATATTAAGCTCATTTTTAATAAAGCTCACTTTTAATACTGTATTGAGGTTCAAGATTTTCCATTACCTTAAAATAAAACTTTCACATTTTCTCTCTTGCATTAGATTCATTAAATCAGCGTGTTTATCCCTTTTCAGATACTAGTTCATTCTGCTCATTAAGTATACTTAAATAGTACTTGAACAACTAGTTATCCAGCAGCCCTTTCAACTTAAGACCTATCTTTGTCACAAAGTAACCCTGCCATCTACTGGAAAAGCTTTTTTTGTTGTTGTTGTTTTTTGTTTTTGTTTGTTTGTTTATAAAGCTGGATGGGGTAAGGGGTGGACTGAGCCTACGGCTTTTACCTACAGAAAAGGCTACTTCTATTCTGCAAAGCCCAGGCTGACTTCCAGTTGTCTAGCGGAAATGTGCATCTGAAATGCATAAATAATGAGCTGCTGGAGAAGGGATCAAATATGTGCTGAAAAAGCCTTTCTCTTTCAGTCCATTGACTTTTTCTCTGTCAAAGATTCCCTGATTTGTCATCCTCCTCTCCAGTGACTTTCTAGGTAGTGACCTGGAGCTAGGGGGCTGGCAGGGAGTCCCCTGGCCTTGTGGTTCTCTGTGCGGTTGGGAAGGCTGGAAGTTCAGTGGGCAGTTGGGGATGCAGAGCAGCTGTAACAGGTCAGAGGTTTTGCCCACATGGGTCTGATTTCTGTTGATCTAGACCCAAGAATCATGAGGGATTCACTGGAGACACAAGAGCAGCAAGTGTCTGAACAAACCAACGAGAAGCTCTGCTGGGGCAGCTGTGTGTGTTTCTACGCTGCAGGCCTCTGCTCACAGGTGGTGCTTTGGAAAGGGCCCTCCAGTTTCATCTGGGGCTAGTCTGGTCTCTTCTCTATAAGTTAGAGAAGACTTTGGAGCTGGTTGGCTCTTCTGGCTACTGGAAATGTTGGGTCTAGTAAAATGTAGAGACTTTTCCTAGCTTTCTGAGCACATGTTGTTTTCTTCCTGCAAGTCTGTGCTGCTGAGAGGTGCAGCGCTCTGTAACAGCACCAGTCATATGCTATGTCTGTGCTTCTGGGAACATCTTGCCTTGAAAGTCTCAGAGCTGACATCTATACTGACCATAGACCTACACTGTGCCACACTCTTCTGACACTCCCATCTTTGAAGGTGAGTTTTGCTTTAATTATTCCACAAAAGCTGTTTTCTGCCCAGAAATTAAGCCCCACAGCTTTGTATAAAACTCAATCTAAAGAACAAGAGGGATCCTCTCCTCTGATAGAGAGGGAAACAAAACCCAACCCAAGGTAGTAAATAAAAAAAATTGTGGCATAAGAGTTGCAGAAATTCATAAATCATCTGACATTGGCTTGCGAGGACTGCCAACTGTGTTCCTGCTTAATGAACCACTGTTCAAGGAGCATGGATATTCCCATATAAATGTGTATGTGGTTTGCACACAGCACAATCCTGGGCAACTTCACCAGCTCTGATATGGCTATATATATTGCCCAATGTTCAGTCCTAGCAAATAAACGCAACTGAGACTTTACCTGTGCTCATTAGGACATAATACTTGATCAAACTAATGTCCAAACATTTTCTGTGTTGTCTCTGTGCTGGAGTCTCTCCAGAAGGAATTAGTTTAGATGTGCATATCAGCACCTGGCCATGCAGATATGCCTGGCTAAGACTGGCCTGTCAACATGACAGCTTTCCTTTAGCAGGTAGAAATTTCCCCAGAATGCTTTTTAAATTAAATTACTTTGCAGTGAAGCATATTAAGTTTTATTTTAAAGACAAGACTGAAAAGCAAGATCCAATAGGCAAGTAATTTTAAGGATCATCATACAACAAGGATATACTCAAAGTCTATCTGTCCTCTGGATACAACTTTTCAAAAGAGATGATACTCTTCAGGAAGAAGACAATCCTTCTGTTACGAGGAATTGAGGCAACTTTCTCTTTGATAGCACAAAAGATCAAAATTGTTATCTAATCCTCATTAAAATTGTCATTTTACAGCTAACCTCTTCATAGAAAGACTTTGAATAGAGTTGGCATTACTCTCAGATATCAAAAGAAAAAGTAATTAGTAGCAACCCATTATCTGGATGTTCATAACATTTTAGTTTTACCTATACTGAAAAAAAAAAATTTTTCTCAACATTCATTAGAAGGAAGAAGGCTTGGTGCAATCACAGGCTTACATAAATTAAGCTGGAAAACATTTTACATTATTTAGTCTATCCCACTGTTTACGGAGGATTGTCTCCTAGCATACAATAGAGGGCAATTTTAGATGGCTAGTTTTTGAAGCCCCAGACAACAGAATTTATCTAGGACTGAAATGCAATGAACTGTAGAAGGCTACCGCTTCAGGAATGGGGCTTAGAAGGTTGGCTTCTGGGCTCGGCAGAAGAATCTCTGCACTACGCCTGTACAGGGAGAGTTTTGCATTACCCATAAACAGGGATAGTTTTGCAGGGAGAAGACTCAGGAACTCTTCAAGCTGCTCTTGATCTCAGTTGCGTGGAACCACTGCAGCAGTGAACTCCATTTGCAGTAAAATCCAAGATGTTCTTTCCCATTTTTCATTAATTTAGAACCCAAGTGTCATCTTAGGTAAATCCGTGTGGTCTAAGCCGTACATGTATGATGGGGCAAAACTGTATTCAAGCTATGCACATCAGTAATTTGGTGGCAGATATTTCTGTATGTTTCAAGTAAATAGGTATGTGAAGATAACTGTTTCTTCATACTGCTTTCTCTTTGCTGTACATTAGCTGGTATGTGACTAATTGTTTCTCTTTGCATACCCCTCGTTTCTGGCCACATCTGTGTTTTAAATCTTTGCTGTATTCATCTTTTTTCCTGGGATGAAGATTTTGAAAAATTCTCGTTGCTGCAAATATTCAGATCTAAGAAATATGTCTTTGTTTCTAGACTTGAGAAAAGTAATGTGGCAGAGTGCTGATGCTGGTCTATGAAGCGGAAACTTGGGTTCTAATCCTGGTCTAACAGGTGACTTGTACTCTGTCGACAAGACATTTTTGCTTCTTTTTCTGTGTTCCCCCAAATCTATAAATGATTATTAATATAGCTCATGTACTGATGAAAAGTAGTCGGTGAAAGTATTTGCAGCTCTGAAAAAATAAAACACTTCTACTCTTGATATTCGTTGTTAGGTGCAAGCTACATAATTTTGCCTACAGAGTTTATTTCTGAAGCCCAGAGAACAACTCAATCACTTTAGAAAGCTAAGATGTGAAATTGCTGGAAAATATTACAGTCTTAATTGAGTAACTTCACATGTTTACAGTATGTCTTACTAAGTCATGTTATATTTAAGCATAGTAAGAAGTGATAAAACAGTAGAAATACTTGATACTATATACAGTGCTTTAAAAACTAAATTATACAGGAAATCAAGATGTTTTAGAAAAAACCCTCTGCTGGTCTGTATATTTGATATATGAATATATATCAATACATATGTAGTGTCAAAAGCAACTGTAAAACTGCAAACTCAGTACCATGTTAGTTACTGAGTTTGAATTTCACTTTTAACTTGCCTTTTTCATTTTTGCTTACCATTCAGAGGGTCAAGGAAAAGATTATCTACATGACCAACATATGGTTACATTGCTAATAATACTAATTGTTAATAATATGAGGATTTTCTATTCTGTTGTCTGTTTGGAAATGGTTTATGAATACATTTTCAAAATTAAACCTTTTGTTTTGAAATGACATTTTTGTTAAAAAGTTATCCAAATGTTAAGGAAGATGTACTCTGCTTTGCAAAAGGGGTTTAACTTTGGTGACATTTCTTAATGAAAATTAAGGCCAGCCCCAAAGTCTCAGACCTACTTGGGTCCTATAGAGTGGTTGTAGGGGTTCTGCTGGCTGGTTGTGTATCGTGCTTGTGGTCTTGTGGTTCTCTTCCCCCTCACATGCTATGACAAAGAATTGCAAATGCTCAGATTTTGTGCAGGGATTCTAGAATTCATCCTCTTGGATGAATCTCTTTTAGTTTTGAGGATTGCTAGAGGAGCTAAGTATATGAAGCCACTGTCTGTATGTAGCCACTCTGTTTAATATTACAAATCTTAGGGCTGACGTGATAATGACACTGTTGGGGGGCGAGTATCTGCTTTTCAGTCAGTGGGTTCTTGGGCTGATTGCTGATGAGCATAAACACATGTGGTGAAAAGGAAGCAGCATGATTATGTATATCGATTGCATAGAGAGAGGCAATAATAATCCTGAGCCATACATGCAGGGGGCATGGAGCTCCTGGGCTGTATCTCACTAAGCTGTGCTGTATCCTTGAGCAGATCTTGTCAACTCTTGGCCCTAAGTTTCAGTTTATGTATTAGTAAAATGAGGGCAATAAACTCCTAATTAGATTGCAGAGATGCTGTTAGGAGGTAATTGCTGACTGGTCTGTTGTATGTGTTAAGTATTATTATTATTAGGAGTTATTGTGGGATTCTTTGTAGTTGCTGCAGGTAAGATCATTTTGGTTTTGGATGTCTCAGAGAAATTAGAGCCGCAGTTCCTATACATCAATAAATGCAGGTTTCAAAAATGACAGTTCACAAGAGAATTTTGCTTTGATCTCATCATCCAATTTCTCTGAATCTCTGACAGTGTCCTAAAAACCTGCTGTTGAAAAATAAGAAGAAATGGATAAAATACGTGTAATGAAAGAAGAAAAGCTGGAACTGATGTAATCCTAATAGCAGCAAGACATACTGACTATTAATATCAAACTCTAATACTGTGCCTGTAAGAACTTTCAGCAGTAATATTATTTCACATGTTAAAAGCCCCAAACAACTTTCCATCTTGCTTTCTCTGTCCTGTTCCCATCCTTGGGACTTCGAACCTTTGTTCTTTCAAGCCATGATTGTTTTGACTTGCTTGTTCAGGATGGCCTGTAGGCTGCTGTCTTATGCTTCAGAATTTGTACTTTAATACAACAATTTGTCAGTGTCTGAAATATTTTCTTCATGTGATGACACTGTTCTGAAATGAACAGTATAAACCAGTTGAGGGTGGTGGAGAAATGAGCAGCATTTCTGCTAGCCTGGGATTATCTCCAGCTTCTGAAATCAGCAAACATGACAATAAAATCTATGAAAGCTCTGTAGTGAGAAGCACAACAGGCATATGGCCATGACAAACAAGGTTCGGCTCTTGAGAAACACATGTGGAAGCACCGAAGTATATCAGAAAAGCTCCACGGATTTGTCACTTTGCATTTGTTTCCTTCTCCCAGGCAGACGAGTGATCTTGCTCTGCACCTTCTGAGCAATGGAACTTGACACTGCTGAAACCCAATGCTGGGTCTGACCTACTCTTCTGTCATGCACTGTATGTTTTACATCAACATGCCTCAGAGAACTTTGCAATAATGATACAACTCAGAGTCACCAGACATTAACAATTACGATTTTGCCAAGATTGTAAAAATGAATCAGACTTTCTATGAATAATGAAAATAATCACACATTAGTGAAGGGTTAAAAATGGGTAGCTTTTCAGATGGGCGCATTAGAGTAGAGAGAAAGCTATACATATGCTATTTTTCTGTTTTTTGGTACTCAAGCTGGTGATGGCCAGTGTCAATAAATTCTTTATGTCCCTTGGCTGAAGGTGTAAAGGCTGTGAGTATGTAACTACCACTTTTAGAACTGCTGAGAGTGACAGTACTTTGGCTCAGCTGCTACTGCCCACTTTGATTCTCACAGCAAACATCCCCTGGATGTTCTGACCACCAGGTGACAGGCAGTATTTTTAGAGTACTCCAACCTGAATAGAGTGGCCTCACTCTAATCAGAGTGAAGAGGAAGGTGGGTTCACACCTGCTGTCCCAGCTGCCTGAACAATCTTGATAATTCAAACCTACCTGATTTAAGCCTGTGTCATGTGCTGTGTGAGTGACCTTACTGCCCAAATGCCTGAATCAGCACTGATTGGAGCTATTGGGAGCTATTGTGTCTACACAGCATAGCACTCAGCAGAGGTACTGGCTTAGTCTTCAGTGGCACTGAGCCTTGCAGGCACCACCTGGTACCACCCTGAGCTAATAAGCCTTGTTTTGCTCATCACCACTGTAATGTAGCTACACTGATACCAGCTTCAAGGCAAAACCGTCTCTACTAATTTGAGTATATGCTCCATCTTACTGTACCCATCATCTGTTCAACTGAGTGGTAGGGTTCCTAGCTTTTTTGCATTAGTAGCTGGTTTTTACTTACTCCTATGTCCATGGCTGCTTCTGTGGTTGTCTGTTGTATTTTGGAGGTTTCCTTATACTGCAGTCTATGAAAACAGGATGGTACTACTCTGCCAAGCCTGGCCAAAAAGAAAAAAAAAAAAAAAAAAAAAAAAAAAAAAAAAAAAAAAAAAAAAAAGAAAAAAAAAAAAAAAAAAAAAAAAAAAAAAAAAGAAAAAAAAAAAAAGGCCAAGAGGAATTTAAATGAAATACGTTTATTGATTCTGCAACCCTCCAACACTGTAATAGTGGAAGGAGTTTCTAGATGAAGAAGATTTCATCTGTAGTACTGGAGGTAACTTATTACACACTGTTGGGGGCCATGTTTTGTGCAGTGACCAAGCAATTCCCTCTTCATATACTTTTCTGGAGCCTGGGTCAGATTTCTTTCTGTCAATTGATGATCATCCTAATCAGTGACATGCTCAGTTCAGCATAACTTAATCAATGCTTTTAAATTACTCAATGTTTTTAAATTTAAAGATTTAAAAAAATATATAAAAGTTAAGTGCAGGGATGTTATCTTCATGCACACTAGTAATAGTTATATTAATTGATCCTTTTCTGTGCAACATATGTGTGTGCTTGAAAGCATGCATGTGTAGACCCTCTAGACTGCCATATTCAAAGCCTGGCAGCTTGCTATATCACCTCTTTCCATCATCTGATTATGTGATCTGCGGCTATGCTAACGGGTTATATTTGCAGCAAATGGTGGCACCAATTTGTCCTGACTTTCATAGTGAAAGCTTTAATGTTAAAATCATACATCCTCTTGAAAAATTGCTCCTTGCAGACAGCCTGATTACAGCTAGCACCTTTCAGTTAGAGGCCTATTAACTTCATTTGTTGCTATCTGCTTTTACTCAGAGTAACTACCTCAGTGGCAGGCTAGAGGCTAATTGACAGAGTCAAAGGAAACTTAAGCCAAGAAGATCTGAGAAAGAGAGGCACTTAATTTATGAACACTTTTGCTACTGAGTTTATGTAGACAAGGCCTCCTGACTGTTAGCGTGCACGGCTATTTGAATAATGCTTATTTCCTAGAAGGATTTCTTTCATTCTTGCCTATTTTCTACTCATTGTCAAAGAAGATAAACAGTATTTTGAGGAAGGTCCAGCTCATCAGGCCAATTTGCTGGCAATTTATTTTAAGAATAAAATGTACAGAATCAAAAAACAGCTTCCTGGTAACATGTGTGTCTCATGTAATCACCTGAGTCAACTTGTGCTGTGAATGTAAGTCTGAACTTGAAATTTATTTGATGCAGTCAGAGATCTTCCAAGATAGTTTTCATTTTCATAGCAGTTCTGAAGAGACCAGCAAATACTGAAACATGGCTTGTATAGCATTGCTTACTGCATTGAGAATAACTATTTCTACAGCTTAAACAGATTGACCTTTTAGCTGCCTATGAAAACGGATTTCTCTGAAAGAATGAGCCGACTGTGCTCTGCACTGTCCAACTTGTTTACAAGCTCCCAGCCCACAAATCAACATCCAGTGACCCTTAGCCATGCGTTTCAGACACTTCTCATCAGACATACCAACTTCCAGGCAAGCAGGTCATAGCACAAAAGGCAGAAGGACAGGCACCAAAGTTCCCTTTCTTGTGCACAGGCTATGGGGCTTTGTGAGTTACTGGTCATCTCCTTATCAGACCCAATGGTATTGTGTCCCAGTTCATCATTTTTCAGTCAAAAGCAGTGATTTGAAAAAAAAATCTAAATAATTGATGTTTTATGCTTTGTCTGGACAAGTCATGACTTACCAATGGAGAAGTAAACTTTGGAAATGTAGTGGAGTGCAGTCACTTCCAATCATCAGGGTGATTCTCCAAGTTAGGTCCCTTCAGGCCTACGGTCCCTTCCCTTCCTGTGAAACTCCAGCTTTCAGCAATGCTCAGAGCATCTTTTATATCTCCAGGAGGCAAAAGATCTTGCTGGTATTGCCTTCAGTCCTAGAGTTTGACAGACAGCAAGTTGTCCCTGGGCAGAGCCGAGGGTGATTTGCCTTTGGAGCCCTGGGGCGTTCCTGCAGCAGACGAGTTGCCTGCTTGGTGAGCATGGCAGTCAGATGGACTTGCAGCCGTAGCACCTGGTGGTGTGTTGCTGTTTGTTAGCTTCTGGTAAAATCATGGATATTGGTTATAATTTGTGCTGTCTGTAGTGATTCAGGCCCTCTTCTCTTTGCCTCAGTATCTGCGATTTTTTTTTTTTTGGGGGGGGGGGGGTAGGAGCTCACTGAAGATGAGTCACAGAGTAGAACTTTCAAGAGTAGCACCCCGTTGAAATCTCCTCAACTCTTGCTTTCATAAAGCCCTGAAAAATACCCTGGAGCTTATCCACGTGTCATCAGTCTTTAATGTCTGCCTGTTCCAGAGAAGAAGGCCCCATAGCTCTGAGGAGTGAGTTTCTGCTCCAAATGAAGAGGTGTTTCTCTGCCAGAATAAAGTCTGGTAGCGTGGTGAGGCACTGCAGCATATGGCCTGTAGGGTTAAAGCCAGAAACGATAGCGCTGATTTGAACCTTTTCTGTGCAGTTTGTGTACACACGTGCAAGTGTGCATATGTAGTCTCTCACTTTCAAAGACAGGCAGATTGCTGCATCATCTCTTTCCCTCATTTGATGGCTCACAGCTGCTGCTATCTGATGACATTTGCAGTTAGTAGCAGCTGCTCTAAGTTATAATTTAGACAGTCTCGTTAGACACTTGCTAGGATGTAGACAGAAAACAACAACAAAAAAAGCAATGTGTTATCAGATAATATTTTTACCTCATGAAGGCTTTCTGATTGTTCTCTTGAAGTTAGTCAATAATGTGTTCTGATCCTGTAATATAAAAGGAACTGTGGAATACAGAGTAATATGAGACAGTATGAGTGCATGGCAGAGATTGTCTCTTCTCTAAAACACCACTGTACCCCTGTGCACGGAAGCTTTCTCATTCTTGTCAAGCTTTGAGCATTTTAATTTGTATGGAGTTCCCTTGGCTCTGATTCTGCCTTCTGGCCAGGATGAAGGTGAGGGGTCAGATTGAATAAAACTGTGATTTATGCAGGCCTAAAAAGTAATGCTAAAGCCCACTCTACTCCTAGTTTTAGTTTCTATCTGGCCTAGAAGAGGTCTGGGGCAAGACTGTGTCCAAGAGACCCCAGAGAAAAGAGCAGGAGTGCATAGGTTAGAGCTAAAATTGGGATGCAAGTTCACTGAGCTCTGTGGGAAAGCGTAGTGCCTGCAAGGGGGAAGTGCTGCTGCCTTGCGTTTTGGCTGGCCGGACTGTGGCAGGCTCGCAAATGCCACTGTGGAAGGATGGAGCTGAGACTGGGCAATACGCAGGGTTGAGGCTGAGGCAAACTGAAGCAAGGCCTTTTTGTTTCACACTGAGTAAAGAAATAGTGACAAATTAAATTTTTAGGCTCTGGGGCTTCAATGCGAGGTTGGGGCAAAGACGAGTATTAGGGCTGGGGTGCAGGTTGGGATTCAATTCTCTTAACACCATTGTGGAGAAGTTGGTTACCTGGAAGTGGCCAAGCTGTGTTGAGAGCCAGCACCACTCTGGGTTACTGTCATGTTTATGGATGTGGGACTGGAAGGAGTCACTGCATTTGGGAAAAGACTACTCTTGGGCTTAAAATTACTGTGAGCCTTAGAAGAAAAGACAGAACAACTCAGACACAAGTCTGGTTCAACTGATATGGATTATCCCACACAAATGCATTGAGGTCAGCACTGATCAGTAGTTTTCAGGAGGCTGAGCTAGTGCCACAGGTAGACATGCTTCAAATACATTTTCTTATTTGATTTCGCTTGGATTTTCGCAAATATAGCAGCAACACAGATGCTACTGGTGTGCACTGAATGCACTGACCTTTCAGCCTGTTGCAGCAAGTGTTGGATCCCTCTGGGCTCTGGAGAATCGTAGCGTGCTGGAAGCAAAACCAAGTAAAGTGTAAAAAAAATCAATGCTCTTGATTTCAAAGAACAGCGAAAACATGAATCAGCCACAGAGATGTCATTGCTTTCTACTGTCTGTCCTGTTCAGCCATAATTTCATTGGAAATCAATCTTAAGTGCTCTCTTAGATGGAGCTTCCTCTGTCTGTATTTTTCCCCAAGTATTTTGATTTTTTTTCCTTCTTTCTTCTTCTTGTGTAGGCTTTAAAAAAAAAACCCTAACTTGTTAGGTGATCAGTGGCAGCTGATGATGGGTTAATTGAATGCTTGGCCATGAGAAGAAGCTACCTGGCAAAAAAAAAAAAAAAATGCTACTGAGATAACCATTGCCTGATCACTCCACACTCCAGTGTGCCTACTTGTCCAGCCTGCCTACATCCAGCAATGGAGCAGAGCAACCTCTGGGGAACAGCTGTTTCTTTCAGAATTATCTAAACTAAAAGATAATGCCAAATTCTGTGGTCTGTTACATGTGTTCTGTGATTGTAAGTGACAGTAGGCTTTGGTTTATAATGCATCACTGCAATTACATAGCGAGAAGTTTGTGGCTGAATTGGCTAACTGGAAGTCGAAAGGTCTAAGTCTCCACTCTATCACAGGCTTCCTCAGGAATTTTGGACAAGTTGCTATTTTTGTGTCTCAGTGTTCCAAACTACAGAAGAAAATGATTTAAGCTACGGAGTGAATGTAAAAGTAAACTTAGAACTTTTTACACTTATTGTAAAGTGTCTTGGAAAGAAAATGCTTTTCTGGGACTGCAAACATGTTGCATGCCTACTTTCAGCTGGGTTCGCTTGCTTACCTGAAAAGAGAGATACCTTTTCCTGCTTTTGTTCTCATGCTGTGCACAGAATGGGATGGAAGCTCTGTTTGTTTTTTAAAAAGATCTTGGTAATTATAAATTAGTACTTGCCTTTGTGAAAGTACTGATGGGCTTAGCTGAAGCCTGCATATGTCTCTGTTACTTAAGCCTATTATTAAAGCTTCATTTCAACTTAGGGAAATGAAAAATCATCAAAACAAATGATTATGCAATTTCTATTAGGCAATGTTTTTGCTTTGCTAGAATCTGTAAGGTATAGTTCATCCTTTTTTTTGCAAACCTGATGGGTCATTGCACTTGTGATGAATGGATCTTCATGGATTAAATTAGTCTGTTCCATTATGTCATATGCATATTACACAGTATGTGAAGTAGCTTTGCCTTAATCTGCTTTATCATCAATCATGCAATGTAAAAATTAAATGCAGAAGGAATCGCCCACATGGAATGCAAAGTTGTGCTAGTAGACTAAGGGGTGAAGCCTATTCAGTGTTTAGCTTTGCTAGACAGCAACAGTAATAAACCCTGCTTGCCAAGGACAATTCCAAAGTGATCAGAAATCTACAGATTTGATTCTGCGACGTATCCCAGAAACAGGCCTCTCTGTAATCATTCATAAATGAGCCAAAAAAGAATAATACTTGATTCCACAAGGACTTTTCAAGGAGAAGGACTGTCAAAATTAGTCATGATACCTTGAAACACTGCAGGAGGCACATCGCTGAAGTCTGTGCCATTGAGGAAAAGAAGCAAGACGTCCTTAAACCTGTGTAGTGAAGCACTAGTCCTCCCCTGATCTCTACTACGTAACTAGAGGTTTGCTTTATGCAGCACAGGACAACATGGCATTAAAACACTTTTGCAGCGAGGAATATTAAAGAGTAGAGGATGTTTGTTTGAATAGCATAGAAATCATGAACATGTTCTGGAAGTTTGTAATATGAGAAAATATTCTGAAACTGTGCTTGCCCAGCAGAGATGGGTTTTGGAAAAAGAAGTAAACCTGATCATTTTTCCATCAGCATCCATGGAAAGAAAAGATGGTGTATTAGGCTTTTAATATTTAGAAAACAGGGTGGATGGCACAAAATGTAAAGAAAAGAATATCTGCTGCTTCTCTTTAATTGAGAAAGTCAAATAGCAGTGATGAAATTGTGGCTGGCTTTTCTGGGCTAGAATAAGGAAGCAACCTCTTTACAGAGGGACAATGTTTAGAAGCAGCTCACTGTGCTGAGCTAACAGCTGTGGTAGCATAGATCTAGGGAAGCTGAATTTTAAGGCGAGTCCAATCATGACTCTGTGGAGATCTTTCTTCTCCAGCTATCTTGGCCACCCTTACCTGTTGCGGTTTGGGAGGAACGGAGTGTTATTTTCAGCATTCCTTACAGTGAGTGTTACAGACCTCTCGCTGCCCAGTGCATTGCCTGGGATGTGGGAAGCACTTAAGATGAATTGCATCAACCAGCAGAACTCTCAAGACAACCTGATAGACTCAGCACCCACTTTTCTGAGCACAGCTCTATGCAGCATTTGTGCTTTCCAAACATAAGCACCAATAAGTTTATGCAGCTCTTGAGTTTACATGTATACTATTAAAAACAAGAGCTTCAGTCTTGCAATAGTGGGTTTTGTGAGCCCAAATTCTAACACTGGTGAATGACAGCCTGGATGGCCTCTATCTGCCAATGTATTTAAAACAAAGCATTCTTTCAATGTGTTTGACTATTTACATATTTTAACTGGCACAGATGGAAAATTTATTGCTCCTTGTGAAAGAAAGTGTTCATGACATGAATACTAAAAAATACAAGCAAATACTTAACTATTCATATTGAAGAAAATAATATGGGTCATCTTCTGTCATAAGGAAATAAAATTATGCAAGCAAAAAAGAAAACTTTTTAAAAAAGGAAGTATTTTCTAGGCATTTTCTAGGCTTTTAAAAATTCTTTTATGATCATCTCAGCAGTCCTTTTTGTTTCTGTTTCTGTGTGAAAGCTCTGCTGTGAGGTTCCCGTTTGGTACCTGATGTATCTGTTTATGACCAGTACTCAGTGAAGACTCCAGTGGTTTCCTGCCATTTGGGATTGGATAGAGGAATTTTGCTTTCTTCATATCTTCTGGTGAATACTTGAAAATAATTTCTCTCATGTCTTTGGAAATTAAAGTATTTCTGGTTTTAGTTTGAGCCTAACACATTTTTTGAAGCACAGCGAACAGTGGTGTAATAACTGAGCTTTTGTCTTGATTGTCCTATCCTATACACTAACTTAGAAAAAGGGAAGGTCTTGGAACAGTTTTTAGGGAGATCTAGCAACATGCACTCTACATACAGGTCAAGTGATGCAATGAAGTTTAACAGCTTTCATGTCTTTGCTTGGCTTCTCAGATTCAGCATTTTGGAGATTTCTTAACTTACAAATGCACTTGAGGTTGATGAGGTCTCAGCTTTTGTCTAAGGTAAGATCCTCTTCTGCACGCCTGGGCTGGATTCCCTCGTGCTCAGGAGGCTGTTCACTGTCCTTGGAGGCTGTGCAGGTGCTGAACTCCAGGGCCCCCTATAAGGGACAGAAAAGAAACCTGAGTCTAGTCAAAGTTACGTTACAAATTGTCTGATAAAAAGCATTTTTCATTTATGAGACTTAACACTACAAGTTTGCTGTGACTCAGAAAACCTTAGGTTTTGCTGTCCGAATAAAACACTCAGAGTTTGGTGTTCTTTCACTTAGCGTTATCAGAAATTGAAAGTCAGTAAAATCTACAGCAGTAAAACTTCGTAGCACAGCTGTGATGCTGCTGGAGAAAGCTTGGTGCTCAGCAGCACCGGGAAATATCTTTCGTTACGTAGAGGTTGAGTTCTCTCTCTGTGATTTGTGTTTAGACTACCTTTTGCATAGGAGGAAAGGGATGGAGTTTCACAATGTTTTAAACTCTAATCTTTTGATGTGATGCCATTTAAGCTAGACTGTACGTAACAAAATGACTAAGAATTAAACCGTTTTCCCCATTTTACCTTGCCAAGAAGGGCAAGGCTCCAGTTCTCCTTAGAAACTTTAAAAAGTTTTTGCATGGCCTATTATGGAACCATTCCCATCAAGACTGTAGAGTTAGTCCACAATGTTCATGAGCCATCACTTAAAGACTAATAAATCTGTGTTGCATGGCTTGAGTTTTCAGTGTCCAGAAGCATTTGATATTTAAGTGAAGGCTTAAATGAAACTATTACGCATCTAAGGTTTCAGCCCCGGACAGTATTACTGAACATTGACAAATACTCTCAATTTCCAGTGTTTGTGCTGATGGTAGTGGCTACAGTGCCGCTTCCTCCTATTCCTTTCCTGCCCCAAAATCTCAGGTGCAGTTTGTGTTTGCTTCGGTTTCTACAATCCGGGCTCTGTACTGCTTCCTCTTGAGCAGGGTGGATTCATTATATCTGCATGTTTTGGAAGGACTGAGAACTCTGAAGAACAAGGCATTTGTGGTAATTTTTAATCCATACAGAATTGCTTGTTTCTCTGAAAACTGCATTAGTTTACTGAAGATATTTGTTTTTGTTTCTTTACGGAAATCCTTTTTAACCAGCGAAATAGGAAACAAATCACTACTTTCTTTTTTTTTTTTTCTTTTCTCCCCCCCCCAAAAGAACTGAGTTTCATTACTTTCTTATGAGCTCAGTTTTTAGGTTGCAATATACTACCGTATTCTCTGAAAATAGTTTGGTCAATAAGAACTTGAATGTAAATTTAAGAAATCCAATTCACAGCTTGCACAACATATGCATCTGCTCACTTTCAACACTCTAATGGAGCGGACCCTGTACCGCTTCACTTCAGGCTTCACAAAATTGGTTATAGCTAACCAATGGTGCTTATAAGCTGGGTGGTTTATTAGCTGGATGGTCTCTGCTCTCGGTATTTAACTCTTCGTCATAACTGTTTTTTAAAAATCTCTCTTGTTCATATGATGACTCCTCTGTTTTCAATAAATCCAGTACAATGTTTATAAACCAATTGGTGAAAAACTGCATCCATGTTACTGCTCTAGATACACTGCATTAGATGCTAGTGTTCTGCTCTGTTTTTGGAACCTTCCCAAGAATCATTTAATTATGTTTTTTATTTCCCTGATTATCTTCACCCCTATCCTACTCCTTTTTTCTGCTATTTCATATATTTGTGTAAGCTAGATAGTGAAGCAGCATAATCCTTGGGCTGGCAACAGTATTGCATGTTGTTAAGGGAGCTCTTGTTTTGTAAATGTTGAACCTAGGTCCTGAAAAGCATTCTCATTAAAAACTCTGTTGTTAGGTGTTAACAGTTGAAACTTGCCAAATCTTGACATCAAAGAGCAGGGATTAAAAAGGAGCCACCTGCTTGTAAATTCACCAGAAAAGCACTTTAAAGTAGATGGTTTCTCAGATTGGAGTGCAGGTAGCTTCATCGAGTAACAAAGGCAATTAATGTGCATGTGCAGAAACACCTTCAGTTATAACTACTGCAGCAACTGACCTATGTTCCTCCTCAAACCAAACCTGGTTTGATACTGTCCTCTGGAAGAATTAATATCTTACTTTGAAGAAAGGAATGAGTGAAAAAAATAGGGCCCCATCATGCAGTATGAAGGGTTTATACCCCTTCTCATGAACAACATTATCAGATGCATCTGTTCATCCTGGGCTATTCATAGTCAGCAGCACTATACTCACTTGGTCCATCTGGTCTTGAGATGCCCACCGACGGAAGAGTATACAGAACATGTAGGGTCTGTGCTACCATTAAATGTGTGACCAAAGGACAGCAGCACTTCAGAATGAAGATACATTAGCAGTTTTCTTAATCGTGTACCTTAATTTAAGATAATTTACTCTATAAAAATGAATTATAAAAATAACTTATGACCTATAAAATAACTTAAAAGGAATTAAAGTATATTGTTCTTTCACTTTCTATTTAAGTTGTTACAGCTTAAATGCATAGAATTATTTTTTCTTAGCTGCAATCCTTTCCAATACCTCTTCAGAGGTATACTGTGTGGAACCAAATTAGGTAACAACAGAATTCTGTATCTATGATTTTGATGGGACTGGGCAGATTCAAGATAAAGGAAATTTTCAGCCTGTAAATTAAAAACTTGCAAGACAAAAAATAAAATGATTTCTTAGAAATATTGCCAAGCAATTGCTGATGTAATTTTAATTTCTTAAAGCACTACATTGCATCTACATTCTGTGTGATTTTCTGCAAAGTAATTAGATGGCTATATTGATAGCATCTCTGTATCAAAGTGCTTTACAAAGGATGGTAGCTATCGTTATCCCTATGGAGATAAGGTACAGAGAATGAGGGAAGTCCAAAGTTACTCAGAAAGGAGCAGGAAATTCAGATCATCTGAACGCTTTTACAGTGGTCTGTCCACCGGGCAATGCCGTTAAGATTTTTCCCCTTTTGAACATAACCAATGTATTATTCCCATTCATATTCAACTGCGGTTCTAAGATATTGCTCAGATATTCTGCATGTCAGTGCACACATTGGCTTAAGCTGGTTGAACACATGGAAGCTAACTTAAGATTGTGAAAAATGGGACCTAAACAAAAGCTTGAATGTGGTCAGTAGCAAACTGACAGGTAGCAGACTCTGGGATCTCTTCACCCCAGCTGCCCTTGGTACACATTTAGGGAATTCCAAAACATTTGCTGAATGCTGTGTTTGGAAAATAGCCCAAGCCCTAAACTGTCAGGATGCAACTGGCCTGATAGTTACCCTTCTGAGACACGGTGCTAGAGGGAATCTCCTCAGCAGATGCTCCCTAGGGTCAGTGTTGGTGCAGTCTCTTTGAGTAATCCTGGCTGCCTTAAATGAAGTGTTTGGATCAGGCTTGCCAGCAGCCAAGAGGTTACTGATGGATGGATTTATGTGTGACGTGGCCTGCAACAATCGCAGGGAATAAGGTAACAGTTTAATTGATCACCAGGTTAATACAAGATAAACCAAATGGTGGCAATTGTTAGAAAATAAATAGGCCAGAATCACTGGCCTTGATTGTTGAAAAAATGTTTATTTTTGTCCTAATGCAAGGATACAAAAGTGGAAATCAAAATGCTTTATCTGAATATGCATATATGCATTGTTGTCATTGTTACGTTTTATTTCTTTTGGCAAAGCATACATTTACAGATCAAGATGAGATCATGCTAGGTGATATAGCAAAAGAAAATGCCTTTTCTAACTGTAAATATCAGAGATAAGGCAAATGCTGGGTACACAGATGGAGAGGTGACAAGGGACAAGCAAGGCAGAACTGGTGACCGTAGAAGGAAGGGGTGTGACACTGGAGTCCTCACGGATCTGCAGGGAGACTGAGCTGAGGCTCAGCAGAGCCAAGGCACAATCCAGTTTGGAAGGAGATGAGTCTTGAGCTTAGAAATAGCTCTGGGAATTATCTACACAGGTGATACTGGATTTCTAGCATGAAAGAAATTTCCCAGAGATAAATTCCTAGGTAGTTGAAAAAGAGCCAAGGATAGAGCAAGGTCAATCATTCTAGGCCAGCAAGAGGTGAAAAATTTTCAAAGGCTTGTTGGGGAAATGATTAGAGAGACCCATGAAAACTTGTGTGGCCAAAGAAGATAAAGATCATTAGGTAATTTCTGCATAGGAATTACCAACAAATTTCCCAAATATTGGAAAATTAATTTAAATTTCTATGTCTGATGAATTTGATGTGTACTGAGCTGCAAAAGTGTTGGTTAAATACTTCACATGAAAAAGATATGAAAAAAATTGGATACTCAATAATCCACCTTTAAAAATCAAGGTTATATTCTTTGTTAAGGAGTTTATGATAATTTCCTTTTTAATGTATTTCTAAAGCGCTTTTTGCCATTTTCTTTTGTGTTTGTGGGATACTTGAACTGTTTACAGTTTAATTGGCTATGCATGTGCTAAGACAGTAACTCTTCCCCTCTCCAACTCTTCTTTCTCAGAGATTCAGGAACTAGCTTATTTGTTTATTAAATAATGTCTTCCAAGACACCTAAAAAAGGTGTTTTATATAACCTACCAAGAAAACTGAACTAGTATTTCCATCTCTCCTATTTAATGTTTTGGGGGAGACAGTGAGAGCTTTATGTATTAAAGTATAACCATCTGATTGAAAGAGCATTCCCTATAATGCAATAAAATCATTGTGTTGTCAGAATTCTGAACATCAAGAACGCTATATCAGAAAACAGAAACAGAAGTCATAAAGAGGGATGTAACTCCGAAAACCCCTTCTAGAATAACTTTTTATCACTAGTGCAACTTCAAAAACATCAGCTAACATATCAGCTATAGAGATCACTTTGCCTTGTTAAATTTTGTTTGGTGCTGATGTTCACTAATTGCACTGCAAATTTTAATTTAAAGACATGAATGTAAATCTATCCGATGTTTCAAATTGTTTTTGCATTCTGGTGGCTACAAAAAAGGAGACTGTCAGGGCCTTGGCTATCTTGCAGGACTATGAAGAGCTGAAGTAAGCAACAAGCCGTTCAAGGTCACCAAGGAGGAATTCCTCGAGGGCAAGAGGATTAAGAAATTAAGATAAGCAGAAGTCTGTGAGCACTTACAGGACGTGCATCCAGAAAGGGAGTCAACACAGCAGCCAATTAGAAACTGAGCAGATGCGCATGGACAATGCTAGACAACCAATAGAGATGCTTTGCGAGGTGCGTGGACGCATGAGCTTGCTGGAAAAGATATATAAACTAGATAGACAAAGGAATACAGTTGGATTGAACTTGCATCACATTGATGTGTGTGTTCCTTCCCGTCTTGCCAAGAATAATGGACTACGGCATCTGGTGACCCCGACGTGATCCTCAGAGACCCACTGGGGTAGGAGTGGAGCCGTAAGCGGGCAAGGATCCTGCATAGCCAGCGACTGTAGCTGGGTGCCCGAAGAAAGGTGGATTGTGGCCCCGACTGATTGGTGAGTCAGGGAAGCAGGATGGGGTTCGCTGCATCAGCGATAGAGCAAGCAGCACTAGAGAGCCTGTTGAGATTGGCTTGGAAAACGGACACCCAGATAACGAAGTCGGACTTAACTGACTTGTTACTGTGGTGCCGAAGAAAAGGGGCTTATAGCGGAAGCTCCGCAAGTATACAAGCTGGAAGCATGGGAACGAGTCGGAAAGGAACTGTGGGAAAATGTGCAAGTGGGATCCAAGGAGGCGCGGGCGTTGGCAAAGACTTACCGACCGGTCCGACTGATGCTGGAACAGCTGCACGGGGAAGCGGCTGTTGCCGCTGCCATTTGCAGCGCCGTACAAAGTGTTGGCGAGGAGCAGGAAGGCTCGGGAGACTCGGAATGGACGGCTGTGAGTGGCTCGGGACCTCAGTATGAGGAGGTGCCTGACGACGATGACCTCAAGTGTCCCCTGCGTGCCTGTCCTGTGTCCGTAGCCGAAAGAGAGGCTTGGGGGGGAATAGATGACGATTTGCCACCATGGGAAGGGGAGGACCGTCCGGTGTCTACCGCTCCCCCGGCGGATATGGACACTGATCCAGTAAAGGTCCCGCTGCCGGATGATGAGCCAGGGGTCCAAGGGCAGCTGAGAGAGATTCGTCAAGAGCTCTGCAGCCAAGCCGACAGGATGAAGGCTTTGTTGGGCCAGATGAAACGTCTCGACCGGGGATCGGGACAAAGGGACATACAAGCAGCGTATAAGGCTGCCCATAACTCAGTCGTAGAGGGGGTAGAGAACATTGAACGACAGATCGATAAATTTGAGTCGGGTCGGGCGGCCGGCTGTAGGGCAGGCCACAGGACAAAAGAGGTGAGTTCGGACGGGGTGAATCGGCAGAAGTGTTGGTTGCGGAGAATGGTGGAGGAGGGAGAAATGACGCTGGATGAGGCACAGAATTACTTGCAATCTAAGTACGGGGCGGATGGGTGTTTCAGCAGGCAGGAAAAAGAGGAAATGCTTGAGATACAGCGGCAGCTTGGAGGCGCAGGGGAAGAGGCCCGAGAAGGGGTAGGGGTGTTGGCATGGCTACAGTCGGTGGTGCATGGTAAGGAAAGGGAAGTGATCGGCTCTGCAGGAAAGGAAGGCAAAGATGAGGGTGCGGCGCCACCTCGTGACCCGAATTTCAACCCTGTTACATGTTACAAGGGCCTTATAGAGAATGCTAAGTTGGAGGGAGAGTTTCTGTTCACTCCTATGGCCGTGCCAGTTATACAAAGAGCGGATGGACCAACATGGGAGCCAATAGATTGGAAAATAGTTCAGAGGTTGCAGGAAACAGTTTTGAAGTATGGGCATGAGAATAAGTTGGTGAGGAATCAAATTACTGCGTTGTTTAAGTATACCACACTTGTGCTGGCAGACACTAGAGCAGTGATGGAGCTTATTTTGTCATCAACCACTTTCATGTTGTGGATGGCAAAATGGCAGGAAAGGCTGGAGGAAAAACAAATGAATAATTTGAACCTACGAGGAGATGATCCTCTGCGGGCTGCCAGCTTGGATCAGTTAATGGGAAATGGTCAGTATAGGGATCCAGCAGTGCAGGCGGCTTTGCACCCTAGAATCTTGCAGCAATCTAAGACCGCAGCCTTGGCGGCGTTCTTAGCACTGCCACAAGTGGGTACCCCGCAACTGCCATACACTAAGATTACGCAGAAACCTGATGAGACATTTTTTGGATTTGTTGATCGTTTGAAGGATGCTCTTGACCTCGCGCCAAATGTTCCCCCAGACATGAAAAYGCTGTTGGTAAARGAATTGGCRGTGCAGAATGCCAATAGGGCATGTAAGCAGTTGCTTGCAACATTACCCCCTGGGGCATCCATCACTCAGATGATAGAGGCCTGTGCCAGAGCACCATTAGTCGAAGAAGAGCAAAAGGCAAAAATACATGCCACTGCATTAGCTGCAGTGCTGAAAGAAGGAAGAGTGTTGGGTAAGGGAGACAGGGGTCCAAAAGGCGCCTGTTATCAATGTGGAAAAGTAGGTCACATGAAAAGAAACTGTCCGGAAAGATCGAGAGGGCAGGGTGGAGCGTTAACTGGGAGCCTGAAAGGATTTAATGGGAACTGCGGCAGGTGCCAAAAATTTGGACACAAGGCAATTGAGTGCCATTCTAAGTTTAAAAAGGATGGAACTCCATTGCAGGGAAACGGGAACAGCCACGTAGTGAGGGACGCGGCGAACAAATATCCCCAGCCCAACCAGACCATGGCTGTCTCCACGAGCTGGCCTCAGCCACAAGAGGCAGCGCTGGAGTTGATTTGGCTCTATATTCTTTCAGCTACAACTGTAAATACCAGAGTCCTGTCTGCTCTGTATGAATATAAATGGGCTCAGTGGAGTTCTGCCAATTCATAGCAGCACAAAATCAAGGCCAGAGGATCAAAGGGTCTTTTCTGTAAGAGCAGGTATTTGTTTCCGTGCCACCTTCTTCATAGTGTTCTGAATTAATCTGGTGAGTGCTCTCCGCACTAGAATTAGTTGCTTTCAGTGGTACTGTGTGTAAACAACTGTATATAATCATACCTTTCTGCATTAATAGATATATATTTAAAACTATAATGTCTGAGTCCAGGAGACAAATAAGCCACTCAACATGACTGCTAAATTTAATCTTCGCTGTCATCTGTCGCATAGCAAGAGATATTCTGCCTTCTGCTAAATTACCCCAGCTAACCCCAGTAGAACAGTTCATGTTGTACCAATTAGACTGCGTATTCACTCAGGAGCTAGATTGGATAGGGTTTTCCTGAAGCAGTTTTATGTGAACTAAACTGATATAATTCAGGCTGTTGGCACAAATAAGCAGATTTCTGGATTTAACTGAAGCAACAACCTGAAGAAAAAAAAAAAACTCAACCAATGAAGAAAAAAAATATTAATTCTCAAAGAGAATCAACAAGATCTTTATCCTTTTGCTATCCTTTATCCTATTGCTATTCCATAGCAGTATGTGAGCTTTATGTAGTAACACAGTAACTTCCACAGCCATTAAAAGAAAGGTGAGATAGCATTGTTCGTTAGAAAAAGGAAAGTGTTTCTTTGTGTTCACAGAGTTCTTTTCATTCACTGTCATTACACTTCAAACACTGTAGTCATTCTGTTCCCATCTAAGACAAAGCCTACAGTGCTCTGCTCAAAAACTGCTATTAAATAATAAAAAACACTGAGATATTGGAACATGAACTCTCATAGTTCAATGCAGTTCTTTTAATATTTACCCCAGTGTATCAAAATCCAGATGTCAGTGGCAAAACTAAAATAACACATTCTGTAAACCGTAAGGTTTTAAAATGCAGGGTTTCACATAGAGTAAACAATTATTGCAGAATTAAGTTTAAAATGCAACAAGTTCAGAACTTAGGGGAACCTCCCCCCCCAAAATTAAATGAGGTGTTTTATACAGAAACTCCTCTAAATTCTTGGACACCATGATGAACGCTTAGAAATTTGTATTCAAGTAGATGAAGTAATTCTCTGTATGTTCATCTTTTAAAATTAGAACTGTCATACTGTATACACACATACATTTTTCTCTTCTAATGAACTTCCCCCAAACAATCCTTTTATCATCTCCTCAATTATTTATCGTAACTTTATACTAGAAGGCTCTTGTTTTTGAAATAAAGAGATCAGATCAGTTTGCTTCAGATAAGTTTTTATATTTTCCTTCTATTTTCCTCTCCAGATAAATGGCCTGTATGGACCAAAAAATTGTGGAAATATTTTATGGAGAAATTTAGGAATTATGTTGAAGTTGTTATAGTTAATATTTACAGATATACACTGAAGGGGAGAACTTCCTCCCCTTGCTAAGTTCATGCAACTGTGAAAGCAGAAGCGTGACACATCACACAATAAATCTAAATGTGTGCAGCAAATCTGATGTGTGCAGGGTGGGGTAGGATTTGCTTCCCTTGTGCTGTAGCACTGCTTGGGTCATGTGCTTTGTCCAGCACTTCTAGGGATTTTTCATCTACTAAAGGCCTGAAACTCCAGTAGAACCAAGCTGTAAGCCCAACTGGAAGTGTTAGTGCTGGACCACTCGGAAGTGAGTCTTCAGAGGCAGATTGCCTCAGAGCTCACTGTACGTCTTGCTGGTACTGCTGGGAACACTTCTGCAGTTGTTACTGCTGCTGTGCAGGTAGCACCAGACGAGCTACTTATGGGAGTCGTTTCCTTCCTCCATACGCGCTCTTCCTCAAATGTAGATTGTGCCACTTGCATCATATTGCTTATATCCAGCTATGAATGCAAGAGGCTTTTTGATTTTTTGATAGCTCAGAAAAAGAGGGAAAAATGACCCTCTGTCCATCACTTCTTATCTGCATGACCCTGTTTGGCATTTTCCTTTCGTCTCCAGATGGCTTCCTCCATCAATGTTTAATCTCAATGAACGCTCTGTCCCAGGCATCTAGAAACTGCATTTTAAGAAGTTCAGGAAAAGAGTATGTGCATACAAGATTTCACCATCATTGTTTGATTTGTATTGTTCAGGAAATTAATTTCATTTCATATGTTTCACCACAGTCAGGGAAAAAAATCTAACTCTAATTTAAATTACCCAATCGTAATGATGGATCTAATGTGCAGCAAATGGAATTGCATTTTGTTTAAATTCAACTAAATTAACATTTAGATGTTTGAAAGTTAAGATGTATTATTAAACACATCACCATCATAAAGCTTGCTTAATAATGATGTTTTGATTACATTTTTCTAATTCTAAATCTGGTTTAACAATGATGACAGTATTTTCCCAAGAACAGAAATCAGTCTTGTATAACGCTTACATTTATTCCTCTGTAAAGCATAAGCATCATATTATTTTAATTAAACAGTTATGTCAACTCATTCTGTTGTATAAAATGATTTTCTAAATTGAACATGAAATGAAAATTCATGTTTTTGTTTTACAGATGATAGCAAAATCTGAGCTTTCAAAATTATGACATGCGGTTAAGAAACAAGGTTGAAAACTGCCAAATAGCTGCTCAGCATCAGTGTAATGAGGACCCTAATAGTTTGGACACCATTTGCACCATCAAAAAGTGTAAAAAATGACATTTTTTTCCCCCAATGAACTTGCAAGTTCAGAGAGACTGTCCAAGTACCGTGCCCTTGGCTCGGGCTGCCATGGAGCAGGAGTGGAGGAAGGGCCGTGGGGGGCCTGGCCAGGCCTGGCCTGGCCACGGCGGCGTCGCAGCCTTCCCTGCCCTGGCCTGGCCTGGCTGCCGTGGCCCCGCTCCGGTCGGCCTGTCTGGGCCCTGCGGGGTTGCGGCTGTGTTGGGGGCCCTGCCCGGTGGCCTGGCCTCCCCCCTCCCCGGCCGCACTTCAGCTGACACAGAGGACTCGAGTAAAACACGGACGTGCTACCAGTGGAAAACTACAGCGCTTTCATCCAAAGAGTAAGTAAACTTACGTCAATGTGTAAGCTATGGAGCGCCGGAGAATCTGAACAGATAAAACTTTCTGAAAGCTTTGTGCCTGTTGGCAAGTATCCAATGCTTAGAGTGATTAAAAACAAGGAATTAGAGATTATAACATTTTATTTTTTGCATTTTGCTTGCTTTGTACATCTGCTAGTGTCATTGTTCATTCTACTATGTCCCCTGTTTACTTACTTAGTCCATTCAAAAAGATGTTTATGCTTAATTAAAAGAGCGGCGAGCAGTTCTACTAGCACATACACATACCTTTGCATACCAGAGATTTTCTAACATAGCTACAGAATAATTGTTCACAGACTGGAATGGAAGCCAGTAATCAGAAAACCTTTTAAAAACTAGGAAATAAACTGCAAAACCCATGCAAATTGCAAGCGACCTTAGGACAAATAACTATTTTTAATCACAGACTAATTTTGCTGGATTGTGTCCAGATTTTTAGTGTCCTTACATCAGTTTAATCTGACAAAATTAGTAAAACTGAAGTAAATTTTAGTAAAATCAAATATTGATCTTCAAATCTTCAAACCTAGAAGCCAAAAAAAGGTAGTAGGACTAGAAGGAAAGTGACACACACACACACACACACACAAACAATTCCAGCATAAGGTGCTAGAGGAATATATCCTTTAAGATTAAGAAAGCTCAGATGACCTCAGGTGTCACTTTTTAAGTACCTGACTTCCCTGTTTCCTGGTCAAAACAGAAAACAAAACAAAAGTCCAAGGCAGAACAAAAAATCAATTCAAATGAAACCATGGATTTAACTGAAAACAACATTTTGCTTTTGAGTATTTTTAAAGTTTTTGAATTGGAATAAATTTAGTAATGCAAATTCTTGTCAAAAAAATAAAGCAAAATGTTTTTTACTCTTATGTTTCTATTTTTTTTAGTTGAAACAATGAAAGCAAGTTAGTGTAAATTTAAACAAATTTGTCACAACTTCCTATCAAATGAATTGATTCCAAATGTGGACCTGAGAGAGTGGTCTTAGTTTAACTTAATTAAATACTTGAGAGCAATTCATAACATTAGCTACTTGAATAGAGCAAATGTATAAAATACCATTTTTTCACAAAAAATCTACTGATAACAAAGTGAAAAGAAACTACTTCTAAACATTCAGTTTGAATTCAAAATATTTTCCCATTCACACTTAAAAAATGACTGTATGTGGTGATTCATACCAGGTCAGAAAGTATACTGTTAACCTCCTCATTACCTAATGATGTTATTTGTGAAACAAAATAGAATTTCCCTACATACGTAATTGTAAAAGACTAAACTAATTTTGTAAAAAATTTATGGTAAAATTTGGAGTAATTTTAGAAATTCACTCAAGATACTCTCAAAATAAATAAATTGAAAGATGTTTTGAAAAAGTGAGGTTTAGAAGCTACACCTTAATGCTGGCTATTTCTCACTGTTATTCATGTACACCTTAAAATATACAGTACTTGCACTGACATCTTGAGAGTTGTCTACATCTTTTTTTGTATGGTATTATTGTCACAAAAAGTTGTATATGGTAATCATTAAAATATCCATGCTTACATTCTCTACAAACCTTTTTTTGGATGCTGATTATCTAAGTTTGGAATCCAAGCACTGGTACCATCTAAGGGAATGTCCACTGTATTATGCTTGCTTTTAAAATGTTCTGATGAAACCCAAATGTTAATAAATGTTTCCTGGAAATGATTTTCATTGCTGAAAGAGTTCTATTTATAGTCTTTTCATATAGCTTCTTTTATAAGGTCAGCCAGTCTCCTGAAAGCCTGTGATGACACAAAGATGGTTTGCATTTATATTCCAGCATTACTTATTAAATAAGCAATATATTTAATCTGTAAAACTAGTACAACTACCCTAAACATAGATGAACTCAGTACTTTATACTCAAAATTCTGCTGATATTTGCTGTTTTACTTTGTTTTTAACAACTTGTATGGGCTTTCAACCGTAGCGTGGCTTCACATAGCTCTCATTCCTCTAATAGGAACAAAAAGATAGAGTATTCTGAAACAGAATACATATATTGATATTCAAAGCTTATCCAGATGCAACTAAAGAGCTGTATTTTTAATACAATTAATGAACTCTGGAAGAGTATCTCTTATAACTGTACATCAATATAAGGGGCTAGAATTTTCAAAGGCAAAAGGAAGAATAGTTGAAGGGAGAAATATATAAAAGTACAATTCCGGCAAGATACAATTTGACTGTCAATAATAGTCAGCATATGAATTTATTTCAATAATTACAGAAGAAATAGGCAACAGAAGTGCACATCTGCCACAAACCTTCACAGCTGAATGAAAGTACAGCTAAAATTAGTGAATTATTTCAAAAGCCTGAATCAAAGGGGTATAAAATTTGCATAAATAACTGTCTTGTATTCTTTGTCGTAGTGATTTTACTGCTATAGCCAAATAACATTGAAAATGTTCCCAAAATAAACAGAAGATTAGTTCCTAAGTTATGAAATACAGGGCTTATGCATCTTCCTTGAAAGAAAAAAACAATATTCTTTCGTAATAAGAATTGACAACACACAGAAAATAAATACAGGTTATTTCATTTAAGGAATGGAAAGTCTGAGAAACAAAGATACATGGTGTCTGCTCCTGCTAATGCTAAAGCAAGTAGCAAAACTTACTGTGGTTTCAGTAAAGTGTTTTGGAATAATGTCTGTCATGATTGAGTGTGAAAAAATCTACAAGTGTGGGATGCAGAAAAAAATTAAGTGGTCCTAAAAATGTGGTACCTTTCAGGTAATTTGGATATAAGTATCTTGCCTAAGCAGCAGCTAATATTACTTAGAGTACTGCTTAATTGCCCAAGATTACCAAAACAAATACACTAACAAACAAAAATCACATAATGAGAAGTAAGTGAAAATATGGGAGTGCTGTTATGTGAGAAACTGTTCTTCAGAACAATGTAGGAAACCCTCATCTCACTTACTTGATCCATCTGGGCTGGAGAAGACAGAGAGAAGGAGGCTCTGACATAAGAACTAGGCTCTGAACTATCAATATTGAATGCTCCTCCAGGAACTAGTAACACCTAAAAAAATTGATTAATCATTCCGTTATAAGCATTCCTTTACACAATGTTGAATTAAATCTGAGAAGACTCATTGTTAAACCACTGTTTTCAGAATACAGCTTAATATATTTTGTCTACTCAAAAAGAGAAGCCAAAAACATAAAACCTAAAAACAAGACTTTTCGTAACAAAATGAAAGGGGTCTGTAAAAGCCATAGGTTAGGTCTAGCTTATCATTACAATGTACCTGTGAAGTAGGTTGTAGGTTTCACAGTAGTGATGACTCTTACAAATTGTGGAAATAAAATCACATTTAATGTTTCCTACTAAAGAGATACAGTGGACAGCCTTCACTGATCGTGTGTGTGTGCGTGTATGTGTATAAAATATATATTACTATATACATTATGTATATAATATATATAATGGGATAAACTTAAGCAAGTAGATTAAATACCAACATTTGATTACAGACATGAAAGTATTTCATTAATGAGTCACTACACTATGTGACAATGCCTGACAAAAACTTGCAGACTTAACAATTTTGCACTGCAAGTTCCCCCTTTTTCACATATACACATATATGGGCACATAGATATGGTGAATTTATTTCATCTTTCCCTCATTCCATTTTAACATTGGAAGCCATTAAGCTATAGTTCATACCTCTTTCTGCAAAGCTTTTTCCATGATCAGCTGCTGTGTGTCAGAAACTCCCTTAATTTTGATCCATAAGAACATGCCTGCAGCAGGAGGGCACCATTCTGCCAACCCTGGAGAGAGAGAAAAGGGGGGAATCAAGAAAAGAAACCCCTGCCCCATCTGTAATCAACACATCATAGATTCAGTAATCTTGTGAATTTGTTGCTCAAATGAACTCAAACAGAAAACGGCCATGGAGCCAGGATGCCACTTGCTGAATTTAAAGTACTCCAGTCAAACTGGTTTGGGCTTACTGCATTCATACACTGAAGTGTGAAAGTGCGAAAGTGATTGTTCTGAACTACAGAATGCCCAACAAGAAACTAAACAACTAAAGTTGTTGATTATTTTCAGATTAAGTAAACAGCTTCTCCAAAGAGTCCAAAGTCATTCTTCTAATGCAGTTTCTCCTAATATGACATTGACTATCAATATGTTGCAAAGCACAGAACTGCAGGCAATACCTGTTTTCCTTTGAATTAAAAATTATTATTATTTTTTCCCAAAGAAAAGAAGACCTTGGGAGTTATGAGGAGCATAGGAAGTCTTGGAAAGGATTTATGTCTTAGATCTATATGCAAACTTAATGTGCACCTTTTCTTTATCTAGAAGAAATTCTTTCTCTGTTTTCAGACATGTTTTTTGAGTAAGTTATTTATTTGACTTGCCATCTTCTCCAGCTCTTGATATATTTAACCATTACATATCTACAAAATAAAGGTCAATCTTCCTTACTTACATAGCTACTATTATTACAGAATATCTTTTTACATATGAATATATTCTCACAATCCACCTTAAGATAACCCAGTGCTATTATATTCCTTTTATATTTGGGGAATGAGACAAAGATGGCTTATGTTACTAGTCACTCAGAGTCATGTAGAAAAGAGGAAATATTTTTGATCTAAAAACTCTGAATTAGCAAGACTAAGTACATTAAAGACTGAATGGTACACAACTACCCATATGCCACCAGGTAGGTGGTCTGTTGATAAATAGTTATTGTTGATTCCACGTTAGACTGACTAAAAGGAGTGACACACTCCTTTGTTGATCAGATTCTTTCAGTGCTCTGCGGCTAACCGTGAAAGGGGATATTTGAAATTAATTTCTGTCAAAAAAAAAAAGAGATTATAATTGCTATTATACAGATCATTTATATCTTCTTTTAAATTGAGTCCAATAAACCTGTTTTTTTCCAGACAGATTTTAAAGACAGAGATTTTAAACAAAAAAGTATCAGAACATAGTGGACTGAAATATACATCCTTTGTAAAACTTCTTTATACAGTAATATAGTGGGCTTTTTTCTCATCACTATCTCCTTGTTCCATTTCAGATAAACACGAAAACAAGGGTACCAAGTAATTTATCCTAAGCTTAATATTTAATGCCATTGATTTGCTTATAGTGCTTATCTATCACTTCAGCCAGGAGATGAACTGTACAGTGCTTTTTCTTGAATATGAAGATGATAAATAGCTAGAAAAAAAGTCTACGTAATTAGCAGTGTTGTTCTCACTGACCTTTTAACCACTTGTCAGCAGCAATGAGCATTGCATCCCGCTGGGTTCTGTAGAACTCCACCACCCTGAAGGCAAAAAATCAATTCAAAGTCAAGATCCCATAACACTAAAGGGAATCCTTTGTTTCCAAAGGCAAAAACAAAGCTTTTGTACTTTAACAACCAGAGGGAATATTCAGTGGAAATAACAGCATATCCTAGATGGGCACAATACAGTTTACTGTGTATATGAAATGTTTTATATGTATCCAGTAAGTCTTGAATGTACCTCCAGTGTGTCTCCAATGAAGCACAAAAAAGAGGAATTGCCTTTGCACCTGTTTCTTAAGCCTTACCTATGCAATGGAAAATGCACTATTAACTCTCTCTATATTACATTCTTTCTGTCTGTGATATCGGTGGATACAAGCCCTGCTAGCAGTACCTGAGTTCTGACAGCACACAGAAGAAAATGAAGGACTTACGCATGTGCAAAAGCACATACTCAATATTTGTGCATTTGAATTGAAATTGTGTAATAGGTATATGTGGAAAAGGTATTTCACAAGGTAAAAAGCAAATCATTTGATAACCCTGTCATGACTTTCTGCCAGCTTCCTCCGTTCTAAACCTCTGAACATACCTCCTGCACAATTTAAGCAAAACTTCCAAATAACAACTTCTTCCAGTTTTGTACTGGCAGAAAAGAGCATAACCCAAGTTCCAACAGGACTTGAACCTGTCACAGTCCTGTGCACAATCTTGTGCAGTGACTACTTGTGTTGATATAAATTGATACAACTGTGATTCTGCGGCAGTAGACCCAGGAGAAGTGCCTGAGGTAGACTTTGCAAGTCTACTTCATGCAAAAGCGTTCTCTTCTCTATAGAGATACTATACTTAACAGTTTGGATAATTTTACAAGTTTTCTTTTTCCTTTTTTTTTGACACTCTGAATGAGTAGCTTTTATTTCTGCATATATTTTACATAATCCATAGACAAATGCTGACACCATCAAAAGCTTATATAGTCTACCACTCTGCCTGTACCAGTTACTACATTCTGCATGAAATGTTAAAACATTTATACACACTTTTACTACATCACATATGCCTTTGTGATTTTTTTGCTTTCTCTGTTGTCCTTTTATTTTTACAAAGGAAAGAAATCGTAAATACTGGTGAGGCAGGGCTTTCACAGGGATGCAAATACTCCAAACAATACACTAGCTTCTACTCAGAAGCATGAGCAAACAAATCAACCTTGCCCATCATTGAAATCACCTGGTTACAGTTACCTGTTGAGCCTAATCAATAAGTCACCTGACAAAGGAGTCTAGAAGGTTATAAAGGCTTGGAGCTAGCCTACTATAGCACTATTTTCATTGTGCTCACTAGGAAGAAAGTCCATTAGCTCAAGAATAGATGCCTGCCTTCCACAAACACAAGGTAGGCTAAGAGACATATACAGGATGTATTTCTTTAATTGCTCAAAGATGAGCTAATGTGTGGTCTGAGCTCCTCTGCAAAATCTATCCCTATTCCTGTGTTTTAATGTGTATCCTGTGCTACCTAAAACAAATCAAAGGTAGGGGCTTATAGCAGAGACAAAAGGCAAGCAGGCGGTTGGGGATAAAACTAGCTGTTAGAGTGAAATACAAGAATTTTTGTCATACTCCTGTAAAAGTGTGACATGCTGTCCAGTAATGTGGGAAGCTTGCAATTCCAGTGCTTCACTGGAGATGAATCATAAATACTAAAGAGAAACTATGCTTCTCTAGTGCAGTAAATGAAATACAAATGCGTGTTGGTCATTACATAAGAAATGCCTTGCTGGGTCAGACCAGTGGTCCATCTTAGCTGATTATCGTGTCTTCAAGAGCGGCAATGGATAAAGGCAATGTTTGTGGAAAGGAGGTGAACCTGGCTGCTTTCTGTAATTCTTTCTGCCTGTATTCCTCTAGTTTGCACAACCATTGGATTAGGGATGTTAGAGGGTAAATCCCTGCCACGTTAGTGAGGCAAGATTTCTATTTTGAAATTGTGTAATAGGTATATGTAGAAAAGATATTTCACAAGGTAAAAAAACAAATCATTTGATAACCCTGTCATGACTTTCTAACATGCTCTTTCTCAATAGATTGTAGGCTTGGTGATCACATTCTTTGCTTTAACCTTACCACTTTATGAAGGATGAAAGCTACACTCACTGGCCTGTAGATCACAGGGTCCTCTTGGGCCCTTTTTAGATGGGAGTTGCATAGCCACTGTGTGAGAGGACTGGCACACTGCCACTATGTAGAGATACCTCACATGCCTTGACCCTCCCTGTGACCTTTCTTATCCGTTTGGTCTAATACTACACATATATCTACTTCAAACTGATGTAGCTCCTCTGACCTGTTTACTGCAAGGAATGTTTGCTGTAAGTAACAAAATGCGGAAAGCATGTTAAGTGACAGATGATGGGATTCAGCATATGACATGATCCTACCTGTCTATATGCTCCAAGAAACCCTTTTCTCCCCATTGCTGAAGAAGCTGTGATATCATAATCTAAAGAAATAAAACACACCATTAGTATTTTAAAAAGGACACTTAGAATCATCACAGAATCAGTAAGGTTGGAAGGGACCTCTGGAGATCATCTAGTCCAACCCCCCCTGCTCAAGCAGGGGCACCTAGAGCATGGTAGACAGGGTTGCATCCAGGCGGGTCTTCAATATCTCCAGAGAAGGAGACTCCACCACCTCTCTGGGCAACCTGGTCCAGAGCTCTGTCACTCTCTCAGGGAAGAAATTCCCCCTCAAGGTCAGGCAGAACTTCCTGTGCTTCAGTTTCTGCCCATTGCCTCTTGTCCTGTCACACGGGACAACTGAAAAGAGTTTGTCCCCATCCCCTTGACACCCTCCCTTCAGGTACTTGTACACATTGGTAAGATCCCCCCTCAGTCTTCTCTTCCCCAGGCTGAAGAGGCCCAGCTCTCGCAGCCGTTCCTCACAGGGCAGGTGCTCCAGCCCTCTGATCATCTTTGTAGCCCTATGCTGGACTCTCTGCAGTAGCTCCATGTCTCTCTTGTAGTGGGGAGCCCAGAACTGGATGTAGTCTGAGACCTCAGACTGTTGAGATGAGCCCTCACCAGGGCTGAGTAGAGGGGCAGGATCACCTCCCTCAACCTAAATTCCTCAATTAAACTTCCTCAATTATCAAGCAAAGCCCCATATATAAGCCTTATATTATAGCCCTATATGTTCCTCAGAGTTATACTGGGGCAAGGAACTGGAGCCCTTTACTAAACAAAGGTGGTAGCAGCAACAGATCACTATAGTCCACGTTACTGCTATCTCCAAGGACTATGTTAATCTTGGGAAGGAGGCGGGGGAGACAAAGGAATAGATGGAGAGCTAATTAGAGGAATCTGGGAGAAAAAGGGAGGAAAATGCACATTACTTTAGAGTAACTTTCCCCCATATTAGCCTCTCTGTTTTAATGCTGCCTCTATGATGAACTAATGGAGCTGGAAGATGGATGCCTATGCAGATACGCTTAACATCTCCTTGTTTTACTGCTGAATATAAAGGGTCTCTAGTTAGAATACTGTTTTACAACCTATTAGCTGCCAGTATTAACTTTACTACCAAGTACAATTAAAAATGGAAGAAAAAGGTCCAATTAATTCCAATATGTGCTTTATATTGAGGTTTTTCAAATGAATCTACTGGCAAGAGAGGCAACTCACAGTGACCTATTTTAAATTCATTCTTAAAATCCTAGAGCTAATACCATATTTGCTGAAGCAGTGGTGCTTTCCATACATTAAGACGCCCTTAAGCTCCAGTTGTATTTTCTATGGTGGCTTCTCTTTCTTTGGAAGAATCAAAAATGTGCAAGCCTTACTAAAAACAACGCTGAAAAAGTGCAGAGTGCTTATAAAAGCTGTTCATCGTTATTTGATGTAACTTGGGATCTGTTGTTTTTTTCCAAATACAATCCAGGTGGCAGTTTGGTACTTGCCTGTGTGAAAGTACTGGTGTGCATCGTTGATACCTGTATGTGTAGAATAACTCTGTCGATAAGAGGCTTTGGACCTGTCAGAAAGCCTATCCTCAACCTAGAAGAAAGAGGAAAAGATTACAGAAATAGTGTGCTAATCCTTTATGTGAGTTATGGTTTAACTTGTAACTGGGAAAACATGTAACCATTTAGTAGCTCTGTATCATGAGGCTCACTCATGCATTTAAGTTTATGCAACTTAGGAGCTGAGTCTCAGAGTCATGAAATTAGCATTAAAAATTGCTAATTGCTTCCTAGTTCTGAGACTTCAAGACATGCCACATTTTTAAGTTTTCCTCTGAAACCAGAATGGCTACATGAATCAAAGGGAAGAAAAAGATTTTCACATAATCAAAAATTATGGATGCTCAGGCTTTATGAAAAAGCAGATGGGAGCTGGCAAGACAGGCTCACTTGTTTTTACTCCCTTTCATTGTTGCAGAGTAAGTGGAATTTATATTGATAGACCAGAGTCTTATTCATGTTTCAATGCTTACAATCCATCTTTACTCACAGATTCTGACTGGTGTTTTTATTTGAAGAAAAATAAAACCAGTGAGCTCATATGTCTTTGACAAAGATAAAATTGCATCATGCCTTTTTTGCAGTGTCACTTCTGACAGTGCAACCACACTTAGCATCACGTTGTCTCCTCAGTCCCTCAGGGAAGGAGTTACAATCCACTAGTTGCAAGTGGATTACTTTCTTATATCTATTAGAATAATAAACAAATGAATGTTAGAAATCAAATATGTTGATTTCTGTGAAGCGGAAAACAGCTAGCTTAGTTATTCAGACAGGTGGAGACAACTTGAAAGAAATCTAAAGCTAGAAGACAAGAGAGGTCAGTATAACCCTCTGATTAGTTTATGCAGGAGAATATTGTCATTTTTCTCCTACACTGCAAGGTGCCTAACAGTCGGCTGGAATGGAAAAAGAGAAAGAAGTAGAAGAAGATAATGTAAGTAATAAGGGAGCAAAGTTTCTAGAAGTTCCAGGAACAGAGCTGGAATCCAGCATCTCAATCTTTTTGCCTATACGATATCTGTAAGAATGGGTGGTGTGGGGGGAGTTGCTTAACAACCAGTATCGGAAGAGAAGTGGACTCTGTGGAGTTATATGACTGCCAAGAAATGGCATGACAAGTAAGCAGAACTGCAGATCTGAAAGTATTTTTCAGAAATATATAGGTATTAGTTGAGAAAAGTACAGTGTATCTGATCATTTTGCATGTAGTATTAGTTTTGTGCCCGAAACAACAGGCTGAGCAGTTTGAAACTGGCCTTACCCTGATGACAGAATTTTAGAGAAAGAGTCAGTCCTGATAACTCGGCCATCCACATCCATTGAAAGGAAAGTTGGAGCCCATGGCTTGGAAGAAAAATAAAAAAAAATAAAATTCAAGTTGCTAATAAGGATTATGATGGAATTACTTTCTTTACTGTGAAGACATGATTATTTCTTAAGGGAGGTTTTTTATGATGATAAATATTTTAGATGAACATTCAAAAGACAAATGCAGTAACTTGTTGACAGATGATTGTTTAGACCAGCTTTCTGGGATGTGATGACAATATTCTGTGAAAGTCAACTACAAAAATCAGTGTTTTTTGGTGCTTTACTCACAGCTCTGCACACAAGTGCTCAGTTCAAGTTTTGGTTTGATGCTATAAGCAGAAAGAGACAAATAATGCATTCTCTGCCAAGATTTTTTTTACGGCCTGTATGGAAAGACATTATAGTTTCTAAGATGAGTCCCACTGGCTTTTAGCTTTATTAAAAAAAATAAAAAAGGAAAGAAAAAACAAAAAAAAAACCCAGAAGGTATGACCAAATTTTGAGGATCTTGTTGGGATCAGAACATTTTCCCTGAAGTGAAGCTGCCTACCCAATACCACTTCCTATGGTCTGTGGGAGAGCTCGCTTGGGGCCCCCATAAGACAAAGGCGTGGAAATAGGATATGGCAGATAAGGAGCTGTGGTCTTGTACTGAATGGAGTAAGAGATTGGACTGAAAAGAACACTAAGAGGCTGCTACTTGGAAGTGCTGCTTCAGTGGTGTGTGATGTGCTACATGTTTTGTTCTGGAGGCAGAGAGCGCTGTTCTTGTTTTCTGACTAATGAAGGAAATTTTTCACTGTATAATGCTTGAGGAATTTGAACCATAGTGATTAACTGGTCTGAAGTGATAAAATGCCTCAAAGGGGACACAACTGAAAGAAGCAGAGAAATGGAATGGCTGTTAGGCTTACAACTAATTTGGCAGGAAATGAAGGAGAAGCATGCAGGAACACCCAAAGCTCAAATGCTTGCTCTCTTCTGGACTGGAAAAGGAGGTGCTAAGAAGCATGGAAAACAAATTACCTTTTCAAACTGAAGAAAGTAGTAAGGATCATCTTCTATTATAAGGAAATCATATTTTCTTGCAAGCTAAAGAAAGAAATTAATATAAAGATAATATTCAGTAAAAATTTTGAAAACTCAATTCTTCACATATCCTGGACCTATTTCCAGGACCATATTCTGATCCTATATATTGCTCATTCCCTACAAGCAAGACCACATCAAGAGAAGCTTTCAAATGCCAGATTTAGATATCAAGCAATTACATGGGTAAGCATAGTACTTACACTACAAGGACAGGTATATAACCAAAGGTCTGCTCCAGATAGTGCTCATACCATGCAGAACACTTATGATAAGCCCAATCTGAAGCTCATGGGAAAGACACCAGCCAGAAATGGGCTACTATGGCAAGAACAATTTATCTAATGCATAGCCTACCTCTAAAGAGTTGTCATGAAAGAGGTTCTACTAGGAACAAGTACTGGGAGGAGTAAGTAACAGGCTTAAAGGACACACACGAGGTACCCACAACTGAAAAAACTTATCCATTTTCATATACAAGATGCATTAGGCCTCAGCGACGTACCTGGTATATCTCCTTCTTGCGCTCTGTGGTCAAAGAGTTTCCAGTTGGGTTGCAACCATTTGGTATAGTGTACAGGAATTTAGGGATATTGTGGCTACGGCTTTTTACATCTTCAGGGCTCCAAGAAGACAGAATTTCCTTCAGAGCTTTTGGAATAATGCCATGTTGGTCACTAGGAACATTAATTATGTTACAACCCAAAGGTCTCAGCTGTTGACAGGAGGAACAAAATTGTCATGATCCTGTAATTCTAAAATCTTCACTTTGTCATTGATATGGTAAAATTTCAGTGATAAAGTCTTTCTAAAAATCTAGACATATGAGTAATGAATTTATTATAGCTGTCTCAAACCCAATTTGCTCATGATTCAGGGAAAAGTTTGCCTGAATTTACTTGTTCAACTTAACACTATCTTCTATTTGCTCTGTTCAGCTAAATAAGAAGTGGGTCACTCTGAAGACCAGTTGCTGTCCTTATGTAGGAAAGAGCACATGGCTTTGCATTTTGAAAGACATCTCAGGAATTTGTGGTCTATGCTAACCTAGGACTCCTCATGCTCTGAACACAGAGCAAGTTCACTACACTCTCCTCCTGTTCTTGATAGATACATTCAGCAATACAAGGGAGAATGAAATGGTGTTACTAACAGTGACATATTGATGCCACGTGTAAAGAAACAGGAAAAAAAATAACAAAAAGCATGCAGTCTTCCCTTTGTGGAATTTCTATTAGCACCATGTAGCTCTGCATTTTAAAATAAAAATGCAAGTTGCTGCAGTAACAAAAGTGTGAAAATAAGTTTTTAATGAAGCATTTCTCTTTAGTGAAAGATGTACTCTGAAAATTAGCACAGCCAGGAACATCAAGATAGCTTTTGTCACAGGGGAAAAATATTGAAATAGTGGTGCATTATCTATCCTAACCCTTCTTTCAACTGTCACACATTTTGAGTCTACATTCAACTACATACAGACTAAATTACCTTTCAGAAGTAAACACTGCTGATTTTGTATAGTTCTTACTAACTTTCATCTTAAAACTCACACGGATGTTTCAGGCCTATTCCCATGTTATGCTATTAATGGAACAGTATAATTGGACCAACTGATCAGATGGACAAGCTGACATGTTCAAATACCCACTTTATAAAATTGCTTTAAATCTGACTCGGTCATGATGGCTTTTTCTTTCCAATCTCAAATGTGATCTTAGCCTTAGAATGAATCAGAAATCAGAAGAGGAGCTCTGGGAATATCTTTTATAGAATGTTTAGACTTAAAAGCTTCTACGAATTAATCTTTATGAACTTCATGGGAATAATACTAAAAACTTCATTCTCAGATATATTTTTGCAGTAAATACAATGTGTATAAACTTGCAGATCATGTACCAACTAAACAAACTTGCTGTTTATTTACATGATAAACAAATGTGATATTTGCAACATTTTGTTCTTAAAGAAAACTTACAGCTGCTAGTGTCCCAGAATATGTAGGTGCATCCAAAAGGATATTGTCCCCAGGGTTAACGAGCATTTCAAACACCTACGAAAGAAAACTGTATTTTAGAAAGACTGTGCCATTCTTGTACATATGCTTCGTATTTCTGACTTCCTAATGGGATTATAAATCCTGATTACATATTAGCATTTCCATAACCATTTAATTAACTACGCTGTCGTCTAAGAAAACAATGAATGGATTAAAACTCTGCTTTAGAAGCTAAAGGAAGCTAGATAATCAGCTAGAGAATACCAATTTGAAATGGAAAGACAGCTCTCTAATACCATATAAAAGAAACAGTGCTTCAGTTTCAGGAAGAATCAGCCAAGCAGAAGTATCAGTGGACTGAAAAGGGCTATTTTTAAGGAAGTCTAACATAATTAGAATTGAGTTATGGTAAAGCAAATAATGCATCAATGTACTTAGTGGCCTATGACTAATAATAAATGTTACTTTATGATATATTCGCTGAAATGGTTTTTGATTTTACCCATTCATGTAGCTTTGACAGATGAGACTGATGCAACAATTTTATTTAAATTCTATTATCTTGTATTGATAATTCTGTGAGACATTGAAACTACTCTGCAAGTGTTACATAGTGGCACTTATGCTGGGTATAACTGAACCAACTGAAGAATACATCTCTCTTCAAACGAAGTAATGTTTAACATATTGGTCTTACCTTACATAAGCCTTCCTGGCTGCCAGTTGTGATGCACATTTCCATTTGTCCTTGCTCAGGACTGTAGCTGGCTGTGGGGGGATTATGTAGATTCCTCTGAAAATTTTTTAACCAAGACAACAGTTCTGGAATCCTGAAACATAAATTGAGGTGCATCTAATATCTTGTATGGGCTGAGGCTAATCGTTCCCCTAAATCAGTCACTTAGCATGCAGCAGCCCTGCATTTAGTTTCTTGAACTGTCAAATATACGTGGATGCTGAGTTTGTAACAACTCTTGTCAAATAGTGAAAATGAAGTAAGTGTTTATCTGATGGAAAAGCAGGAGAGATAAGCATCTACCATCAATACACCAAATTACCATAACAAGGTTTGGGCAGAAATGTTTCACCAAGGATGGAACTGAGGATGGAGGCTGAACAATATCCACTCCTAGGAATGATCTCTCCAGACTTAATGTGGAGATGTAACAAAGCTTGCAACACTTCTGCTGCTAATAGGCTGCATGTAAATAAAGAATTCAGAAAAAGATTTTTTTCAAAAGTATGTCTTAAAAATGGTAAAACTTTCTACAAAGTTCACAAGTGACTGAGTACTTAGGCTGTGTTCCATTAAAATATTAAAATAGTAAGTCCACTGTGTGCATCTAGGTACCCAAATATTTTTGCAACCCTGTCGCAGGGCTGACTCAGTACTGTTAGCTGGGGAGTTCAGAGGGCTAAAGTAACTTCACTGATATATGCAATTTTTTGTACTAAATGTGACAATACTATAAATACCTCAGCTACCACAAACTATAAATGTTAATTATTTAATATATTTTACCAAATAAGAGCTAAATGGATATTCCACAATGTCAAAACTATGTGCTGCAATGCAGTATCATATAATGAGTATCTTATTTCTTAACATAATGAGCCTTCTCAGTGATCCTGGAATCTTGATTCTAAAATACTAACAGCCAGCAAATGCTCTGGCTTGATAAAAATTAAAACTAGGTTTTTAAAATTACTTATCTGTTCAGAACTTTCTGCTTAAAAAATGTAATCTACATATAGAGGAAAACTAAATGTAAACCCTTTTTTTGTAAAGATCAATTAAAATAAAGGAATTTTATGATAGTTTGATGCTGGTATCTTGAAGTGTAAGCTGCCTTGACAGGTACCCTCCTGAGGCGGAGTACTGGAGAGCCCTCTTCATCAAATCTTCCCCAATTTCAACAGCAGTTCCATGTTCAATGGCAACAGTAGCTGCCTTAAATGGGAAAGTGTTAGGGTTTGGTGCCCCTCCAGCCAGTGAGATGAGTGATGGAGGAGACTTCTGCATCAGTTCAGCTAGAGTAAAGGAAAAGACATTGATTACATTTTGATTATTGCAACAGGTGGTTACATCCTTTAGTTCAGTAAATAATAAAGAGCCATAGAGGTAGTTTGTTCCATTTTCACTTTTTAATAGTTAATGAAGAGCCAGGAATTGAAAAGAATGATAGCTTTTTAAACTTGTCTTTCTACTTTGACTAAATAGATGTTAATCAAATTACCTTCTTCGGGGGAAGAAAAAAAAAACCCTATGTTTTAAAATAATATTATAATATTTTTTACCTTGTTTGAATTGCTCTTCTATTATTACAAACTTCTGTGACGTATCTTTAAGCTTCAAGAATTTATTGTAATGATAGTCTATTTAGACTGATATTTCAAATGATTGGCTTAGTTTTTAAGTTCAGCCTCGCTCTAGCTGATGTGGCAGTGGTGTGGCCTAAACTAGTAAACATCTATGATGACAGCCTTTTTTGTAAGGGAGTGGGAGCATTTCTGGCAGCACAGCTTTAGTGGCACCAGCACAGTGTAAATAAAGTACTGTGAAGAAAATGTTGACAACTCTTGCTTTAATGTCACGGTTTCATAGTCCTTCAGATCGAATCTATGCTCTGCAGGCAGCACAGAGTGGAGCTCAATCAGGCAAGGGCACTTGACTGCATTAAGTTTAACAGCTCACAATATGGCATTCATGCTTGCTTAATGCTTTTATACTAGATATGAGAGGACAGATAACAGTACATCTGGTCTCCTCGTATTAAATTTGTTCTCCACTACTTATTAGCACATTTGACCATTGGGAGAGAATTCATGACCAATGTGGGTCATGTCTGTGACTTGATCTAGCAGGAAGACCTCCTGTGTCATCAAAACTGCATCCTCAATATGTGTCTTTCTGCATATGCCAAGTTACTTAATGTTTCTGTTACCTGTATCAATGTATCACTTGAAAAAAGTGCATAAAGAATATCTAAACTGAATTAAACTTGAATAAGCAGTAGCTGTATGAAGCATTAAAACAGAACAGCCAAGAAAAGAAATTGATCCCTGGTAAAGGTTTAACTAGTAGTATGTTTCATGCTCTGATTGTCAGGTCTGTGTAGATTTTAACTGAGTACATAAGCAGACAGCTGAACTTTTCTATGTCACTCAGAAGATTATATAAGATAGTATTAATAACATTGTCTGGGTTGGAGAACTTTAACAGGGTACAGAAAAGCTAAGTGGAAAGAAACATTTAACTGGGACTGATGTTCAAGTCATTAGCAGTTGCTTGTTCCTGAACAACCTGTGTAAATTCAGCAGCAAGCTGTGCTAAAAGCTCTACTTCGGAGACAGTAGCAGAGACTTTTCAGATATGTAAAAACAATGTTACTTAGTCTGGATGGTTTTCTGAAATGGCTCAAGGCTATTCATTTTATTCATCTTTATACCTGCTTGACATCTCAACTTTACAAAAGTCAAGGCAGTTATCAAACCAGCCTTGCAAATACTTGTCAGGTTACTGCATGGCTTTCTCTTGAGCCTTTTCTGGTATTTAACCACGATCCAAAAAAAATCCAAAAGGTAGGCAAAATCCAAAAGGCAGGATCACATTCTTCAAAGGATCCTGTAAAGGACAGGGGTGTACTCACTTAGAAGTCTTATTGGAGATGCTTTTCTCGCTGCACTCACAGAGGTGATGAACCGAGAGTAATTCATATCTGTGGGGAAAAGCGCAATTAGTTGGACATTAACCTGGAAAAAGGAATAGGTCTCAGGGCATCAACATATCTACATGTGCATCTTCCACAAATAATACCTCCAATTCATCATCTCCATAGGTATGCTGTTTTATAAATTAAATGTCAATTTATTGCTGTTCAAATCACTTTTAAGGAATTTATCTTTTTGGAGTTTGGAATGTTTCTACTTACTAGTTCTGCTACAGCTTTCCAGTAACACAGTAAGATTAGGTCAAATGCTTGTATTCCAATGAATACAAAGAGCAATGTAGCTTTGATCTGGAGAATTTGGTCTGTTAATGAACAGTGTATACTGAATATTCCTCTTAAAGCACTTTCAGTGGTTCCCAAACAAATAAAAGCAACCCTCAGCCTTCCTCCCCCACCTTCACTTCATGCTGTGGAGCTCTAAAAACAGATTACAAATTTAGAGATCTGACAGATCTTAAGCACCCATCAGCTCTTTAAATGAGAATCCAGCTAAATTTCTTTAGCTGTATTAAAGGCTGCATTTAAAATCATTAACTTTTGCAAGCTATAGTTGTGTCACAACACTTGTCAGCATAGAAGACAGGTGTTTTTTTAGCAAGGATAATTAAGCATGTCTTTCAAAGTGTTTTAGACTTGTATTTTTTCCCCTTTTCCCTAGTGTCAAAAGCAACTAGGCTAACACTGAAAAACATTCCTGCAGGAAGCTTCAAGGCCTATTCTTGCAAGAAAGCTATATTCTTATTCAGAGAGAAGAAAAACACAGGAATCAAATGTGTGGTGAAAAGAGTCTAGAATTTTGAATACTGCTTTTGCTGTTTGCAGAAAATAATTCTCTAGCAGCCATCCTAATATGCTTGTGTTTACCATTGATTAAAAATATTGTCAAGCAATGCTGCACTTAAAAAAAAAAA
>NW_028186757.1:565600-586885 GCF_003343005.1 Rhea americana | reverse complement strand
CACACCACTCATGCCTTTAAAGAAAGAAAGGTTAACTTACTGGGTGTTTTTTCTACCCCAAGGAGGTTTCTCCCTAGCAGAGGCACACAAGGGCCTGCAATAGCCATTTTTCTATACACAAAGGCTTGTTTTATCATTTCAGGCAAAGCTGCTTTTATTCTACTTATTTCTGCTTCCAGCCCGAGGCCGAAAGGCCGGCTCGGGGCACGTTTTGGAGGCAATCTGACAGGTCTCGTCGCTTTCTGAGGCGCTCGTCTTGGGGGTGCGGAGGCGGCTGTGCGTGGGGCTCCCCGCCCGTTCGGGCACGGGACGCGCTGCGCCGCGCCGCGCCGGCGGCCTCCGGACTCCCCCGGGCCAAATGGCCCGCGCCACCCCCGAGGGACCGGACCGCGCTTCCCCCGGCCTGCTCGCGGGGAGGGAGCCACCGGCGGGGCGGCGCGCCCGGCCCCGCCGCCCGCGCGGACCTACCGGCGGCGGCGGCGGCAGCCGTGGGAGCAGCGCTCGGCGGTCCGCGCCGCTGCGCACGCGCGAGCCTGCGCGCGGCGGGGCGGATCCCAGAGGCGGGTGGGCGCGCGCGGGGCCGTTGGGGCGGGGCCGCGCCCGCGGGTGCCGGCTGAGGAGGATGAGGAGGAGGATGAGGAGGGCAGGCGCTCCCCAGCCGCGGGGGGAGGAAGAGCGCGGGCGAGGCGCGGGCGTTTTACAGCGGCCGCGCCGGCACCTCTGCCCAGCGCTTCGAAAATTAGGGCGGAGCTGCGGATGCAGCGTGGCCAGGCGTAGGGAAAGGCCAGGTGCGCTGGGCTGCTGGTGGGGAAGCTCCTCCCGCCTTCATGCGTGCCCGCCCCCAGGGACGGGTCAAACAGAGGGAGGTGAGGTGAAAGCGTGGGGTGGGCAGAAAGAGAGGAGGGGGTCCTCTGATTTTCATTTTATCCGCATGATTAGGCCTAAGGGAGCAGACATGCTCGGTAAACCCAGCAGTCTGAGGTGGTTCTTTTTTCTGGTTTTGTTTTTATTTTAATCCCTAGCAAAGGGGCAGCGCTGTGAAATGAGAGGTAGAACCAGCGTTGTCTCGCTGGGGTCAGGGAAGCGAGGATGAATAGCTGAAGGTCTGCCTGTCCTCACACCTAGAGCTTCCTAAAGCTGCAGGGCAGCGGTCCTGCCTCTGGCTGCTGTGGCTTGTTGTTTTGGAGCTGCATGGGATGGAGGAGCTCACCTGGGTTAAAATGCTACAAAAAGGAGTTTTTCAGCCAGGTTATGCTCTGATCCAGTTGACTATGTGGTTTCCCTAAGGCTTCTGCTGATGAAAGGGAAGGGATTTTGGATCAAAATCTGAGCTGGGACATCTAGAAGTAAATTTTTTTCCACAGTTGAGCAGGATGGCTTTGAGGGGGAAACTGGAGTCAGCTGTGTTGCTGTGTGTCCTCTCCTGCATGGGTGGCATGTGCTGTTGCTTGTGCCACCTATGACACTGCCCCCTCGTACTCAGAAAGGTCTGGTAGCTCACAGCTGTTTTCTGGTCACAGCTTTGGACTTTGTAATTCAGTGCTGCCCTGGTCTTTGCTCCTGAGTGCCAAGTGAAAATGTGTTTGTTTTTCAGACCACTCTATAGCTGGAGTTAAGACATGTGAAATCAGGCATGATTTGCAATATGTGGGTATTCCTAGGTAACTTGAAGCCAAGAGAGTAAAAAGGATGGAAGGAGTGAGCACCAGAAGACTCTATGTTTTAAATCAACAAATTTAACATGACTTTAAGATGCCTAGAATTTTAAGTACACGTTATCTGACACCTTCCAAGACCTGCTGTAGACAGGGTTGGTATTTGAGTGAAATATCTCTTGGAAGAAGAGGAGGCACCATGGCAAGCTATCTGTATTTAGGTGATTTTGTGCAGTGCTAGGATCTGCTGATAATCTCCATTTTTAGATGGAGTGATGTGATGTAGAGAGGGCATTCCTTCCTAGTTTTAGCAGTGCAGGTAAGGATGTGTTGTTTGCTTAATTGGTTTGCAAGCAGTATTTCAGTGAAAATTGTATTTCACCACTGACTTTTATGGACTGCTCCAATTTAGGTAATCACCTTTCTAATAATATGATAAAGACAAACTGTAAAGGACAGGCATATAAATAAAAATTAATCCAGAAATTAGTAGCCTATAAAGAAAACCATTTGGTATATGAATACCTACCTACATAAATGCAAATGAATAGCTATCAAACTTCCATGGGGAACTGGCTGTGAAAGCATTGATTGAATCTGAGTTGTTTTGTATGCAACTTTCTTTCCATTTCTAGGTTGTCTGTGTTGCGGTTTGCTGCACAAACCAAACTCCAGTGAAATTTTAAAAAGTTGATTTCAGTGGGCTTTGTTTGGTCTCTAACCAATTACAGTGTCATCCTATTGAAACAAATTAAAAAAAAATTAAAATTATACAAATGTTAGGATGCCTATCCCCACTGAATTCATATGGCAGATCTCTGCAGTTTGCTCATCACTGTTTATATTCCTTAGCAACCACAAATCAAAATGAGTGCTCTGTTTTCCTGCTGTGGTAAGAACAGTTATTTCCTTACTATCTTGGTGTATTACATAGACAGTTAGAACAAAGGCTGTCACGAGTCTATATAATTCATGAAGCAATTGGCTGTTCACTGGTAAGACCCATATATGGGTTGTTTTTAATGAGCAGTATTTCTTGTCTTTATAAAATGTATACTACATCTCTCCAAAATATCTGCCTGTTTAGGCAAAAGTAGGTAGTTACATGCATGTGCAAACATGTACCCACTCCCCCCCCCCCCCAAAAAAAAAAAAGGGGGCATTTTGAATTGAGGGAGTCAGAGATTAGGTAAATTATATCCTTTCCCTGTTTCCTTTGTTCCTTGGGGCTTCAGAAATACCAAAGCGGCATCCCTTTTAAAAGGGTCAAGAAGAAAGCTGCCTTTACTTTCAGATGTTTAAACACCAAAAATCAACCTAGATGCCTGAATACTAGTTTTAGTGTTAAATATAAGTAACCTTAAGGAGCTACGGTGTAACCTGAAGTTCTTTCTCTCTCTCTCTCTCTCTATATATATATATGTATATATATTTATAGTTTTAAGGTGTGCTTGTTTTGACAAAGATTTGAGTGGCATATTTGAAATGACTGGATGACCTGCCTATTCTGTTCTGATTCTATGAAAAATATGATACTGTCTACCAAGGACCTGGTTGGTACTGAAACTGTAGGAAGGATCGAATCTTAGATATTGGTGGTCGAAGCAATATGAACGTTGCCTTTGAAAGCCTCAGGGTGTGTGGCCTTGCACTGACTGTCGTTGACCATAAGGTGGCACATACGCACTTCATTTTGCAATGGCAAAATCAAACTAAATAAAACTTCCTGATAAAATCATATTGGTACATTTTATTTGATTGTAATTGCTTCATTGCAGGCAGATTCTGAAACCTGAAATTGAATCCCACCTGAACTGCTTTGCTATTTTAGTTTCAATTAATGGGTTAAATTTTAACCAATAATGCCTTATAGTGGTTGGAGATGCAGAATTTAAAAAGCGGTGCTGTCAGTGTAACATCACAGTATGAAAGTGGAAACTTTAACATGGCAAATTGGAATGACTGCCAGTGAGAAAATCATGTAAGACCAGAAAATGGATGTGAGTGCAGACATTTAAAATATTAAGCGCAAATTGTTTCTATTGAGGATGCTTCCCTGGGATAAAATGCTGACTTTGGCAATACTTGTGTGTTCACAGGAAGACCTGCATGCAGCAAACTATCACAGTTGTGCAGCAGAAGAGCTGCACGCCAGCAGTGAAGGTCATGGAGATCTCAACAGTGCAGAACAGAGTTTGCATCTAGGAAGTGGGCATCTGTTGACTCAGTTGCTACAAAGATCACAGGTACCTTTCTCTCTGATGGGAAACTAAAACTGTGAGGAGAGTTCTGGCTTTGTACTTGGAGTGAGCTTCTGGAAGAGATGTGACATTTACTGTCCTTTGGCTTGCAAATTACATGAGTAGTTTCCTGGCCCTCTGTCTTCAACATAAGCTCTTGAGGAAGTTCCTGTAGTGCAATGTCTATGCATTGGGTCATTTTGCTGGCAACTAATCAAAGCTTCTGTAAAATAAATAGATTGCTGTGACTTGCTCCTCTCTCTCTTGCAAGGCAACCCCACAGTAAAACTTACTTATAGCATCTTCATCCAGGTTTTGAGAGTTTGATGTATCCTGAAAATGGAAAGGGATTTAGGGAACATTGAAGGAAGATTCTCAAACAGTTACAAATGCTACTGCCTATTCAGATAAAGTAAACTGTAGGGTAGGCTCACCTATCTGCTGTTTCTGCTCCCTGATCACTTCAGGGTTAGGAGGGCATTCTTACTGTATCAATCTGTTTTCTGTTTGTGCTCATTCTATTATTTTTTCCTTTTTACTGCTCACTCCTTGTTATGCTTCAGAGACTGTCAGCTAGATGAAAGTGACAGCACAGCTATGGTACTCATAATGCTCATAGCAGATGTCAAATCATACAGTCTTAGAGTGAAAGACTACTATGGTTGTGAGAGTGGTACCTTTGGCTTGTGTATATTTGAGGCAGCCCTCTGTGCTTAAAAGGTTGCTGCACCAAGAAATGTAGCAGTCTTTCTCTTGGATTGGCAACCTCTCACTTTCCCTCTCCCCCCTTTTTTTTTCTTTTTCTTTTTTTTTTTTTTTTGTATCAGGAGCTGTCATCATTGCTTCTATCTTTGCCCTTTTCCTATCAAGTAGAGAAGAGTAATTAGAAATAGTTTTCTGGATATTCTAGTACAGATTCTAGAAAAGCTGACTTTCACAGTGAAGTATTCCTCAAAAGCAGTTTCTTGTTCCAGAATGTGTGTTTGATGGGATGTCTAATACAATGACATGCAACAGACCAGTGATAAAAAATAAGCCAGAACTGATACTTTTCAAATCACTTTGTCCATGATGTTGAAGCTGAAATTGGATGGAGCAAAGATCAATAATGTATCCAGTTAATGTACTAACATATAAATGAAATGAATCATATGAAATGAAATGACTTCTCCTGACAGTCTTGAGATAAATACTGTTCCATAAAACCTCAGCCTTGTCAATTTGGATTTATATTATAGGGAAACAGTTGCTGACATGTGAACTCTATTGTGTAAATCTTTCAGAAAGTGGGTACTTGGTCTTATTTGCAACATATGTTATTCCCTGACTTCAGCCTTTATTACCCATTTTCATTTAGTAGGTGAAGGAGTTTTTCTCCCGTGGCTCTATATATTCTTCTGTTTCTAGCAAGGTCATATGTTTTGGTCTGAATGAAGCAAGAGTGGCATGGAATGCATCTTAAAGGCTGAATAAGATCATGGAAAAGTGAAGTTGTCCCTTCATTCTTGTTGTTGCCTTGAGAAAAAGTTTCGCAGGTGTAGTGACAACTGGTACTAGAGATATGTTGCTGCTTTTACATTTAGTGTTCATCAGGCTGCTGAAAATGCTTTTTCGTTGTTAATTTTTGATTATGATTAGGCCTCTTATCAGGAGAATGTTTGTCTCAACTTGGGTATTTAATCTATTCAAGGGATGTGAATTCTCTCCTATATTATGTACCCCATTATACCTGTTCTTGGACATGCTTCACAGTTATTGCATGTTATTGAAGACTGAAAATTTTTTGAAAAATCTGTTTTGTATTTATGGACACATTAAGTGGACTAACTCCACCTTATGCTGAGCTTCACCAGTGGCTGTTGTTTATCATATTTGCTTTACCATATTGTATTACCGTGTTTGGCATATAGCAACCTCACTGCTTGCCAGTGCATTTGAGATCCAAACCCCAAATGGGTGAGAAGCCGTAGAAGTTAGTCTTTCCTTTAATATTAAAAGTTGTTACAATAGTGACTTCAAGATAGTCTCTAATGAAGGATAAGCATACTTCAAAATAAAATAAAATAAGAAAAATAAAAATGATGAGGAAGCAACGAACTGAGGTGGTGAATCCCATCCATTTATCAGTGTGCTTGATTCTGATCTTTTTTTCTCAGATTGGCTCTCGTTTTGCCCCTATACTTTTCTCTCTCATACTTGAGAACATCACCTCTATCTCTGTCAGAAAATGCTCACAGAAGCATGCTCACTAGGGTTCCCTTTTGTGGACAACTGCTGCATTTGTTTCTCCTTTCCTAATCAGATTTCTAAATGTTCAGTTATTCTGATTATGCTAATCTGTTAATTCAGGTTGAAACAAGGTCTTTTTTAATTAGTGTCATTTTCTACTCCATAATCCTTATTCGGAAGTATGCTGAGCCCTGCAATTGTGCAAGCAAAAAAATGTTCATTGTTTCTCAGATTCTTATGATTCTATCCTTGTAAGCAGTCAAGGTGACTTTTTTTATGAAACAAATTCCTGTCTTCCTGAATTTTGCAGTGCTGAGTGATCTTTGCTTGCACATTATATTAGTTTTTTTCCTTTCAAATTTTTCATTCCTCAATTCCTTGTTTCTCTGTCCTGCTTTTCTCCTGCAACTGTAGCTCTATCTTTAGTTCCTTAAACTTCTGATTCTTTCATGTTACATGGAACAGCTTTCTAGTTAAAGTAAATCCAGTTTTTGCTCTCATTTCAAAGGAGGGTTTAATCAATCTTATTTAACCACCTCTGTTATAACCAGGGTATGCTTTGTTGTCTTTGTGATACTTTGTGCCAAACGTGTTTTTTTTTTTTTTTTTTTTTTTTAACTGCAGCCCTTCCTGAGCGGTTGACCACAATATAACTTCCATAGGACAATCAAAATGATATATAGTTTATTAGAATAGCAAGACAGATGGAAGCAAAATCATGAATTTTACAGGTCTGGTACTTTTTGGAAGTGCTCTGAATGGAGATGGATACAGATTGAATAAGACTATGGTTATAGATCACCAAATCATAGAAAGAAAGTTCTAGGAGGGTTAACTTTATCTTGTTTTTAAAATAGTACAGTCAGTCTCTGAACTTATCCCTCTCACTTTGTAAAACAGCTTTATTCCTGTGTCAAGTTAGTCTCAGTTGTGCTATCATTGTTTACTGTATTTTGTACTGTAGCATTTATGTCCTAGACAAGTTTCACATCTGTTTCCATTCTGGTTTATCTGGGACCAGATAAATTTAAAACATGATAAACAGTTCTGCAAGGACCAAAAATCTATGGACTCATACCTCTGTCAGCATATTCAGAGGAAGCAATTGCATCCACAAGAAAAATGATGAAACGGACTGTATCATATAGACTATGAACAGCATTTTAATGGCATTTTAGCATTCATCAAAAGCTCTTAGCTCTGCAATTGCTCTTGTTTTGCGCCCTGTTTGCATTCATGTTATAAATCACTGCTTTTAAAATGGTTTTCAAAAGTGCTTTTTTAATGCTTTCAGCAATTAACCTATGAAACTTAATTCTTTAGGATGCTATTAAAGTATATAAATTGGATTAATTAATAAAACTAGTAAGGCAGAAATTGGTAAAAGTAAAATGACCTGTAGAAATAAGCATAGGAAATAAAAATATTTGCAAGGCAGATTGAATAGATGGTGTAATGAAACAGTTCATCTTCATGCATAGAATATGTATGAATTTCCTCTATGTCTCAGCACTCAGCACTGAGTGTAAACAACTATTAGACGTAATTGCAAACTAGGTATGTCATTGGCCTTATTGCGTAGAGCACAGATTGATACAGCGTAGGTATCCTGTGAACATCTTATTCAAGCAGGTAAGAGAGGAATTTCAAATAAATTCTGTAAGGTCTCATACTTAAAACATTATTTAAACCTATTCTTTTCACAAAATGAAATATAGGAAGGAAATTAAATCCAGCAAGATGATTAATACAGATATAAGGATACTTTTACTGCTTTTACCACTAATAAAAATTGCAAGGAATAGAGAAGTGTATATTCTCATGTTCTTAATGCCTTCTAATTATGGACTCAATTATTTCAGGAAGAGAAAGTGGTATTCATATTGAATACCAGAACTACTGGTTTTCTCAGGTTCATTTTCTAACATTCTGTTTCTCCTACAGTCTCAGTGATTTTTCCCTGCGGAATCCTGGAAGTTCAGGGTTTTTTGATCCTGCTAAATGGTGCATGGTGGAATAATATATAGATCAAATAGTGATCTCTCAGGGCCATACTGAAAATCTTCTGTTAGCATTGGTGAGCGGTTGTTCCTGTTAATACTCCAGTTGGTTGGTAAAATTTTTGGAAGAACTCTTCAGTGAAATTTCTACCCTGCTAGAATAGGGAGTCCAGCATTTTTTCCATTCTGTGGTTTGGTGGCCTCTTTCTAGGAATTTGTTAAGGACTGATATAATGGATTTGTCATCTTTGCTTTCAGCTGTTTGTGTGAGCTGTTCATGCGTATTTTTAAAACAAACTTTTATGAAGTCTAAAGATATGAATCATGTACTTAAGGGAAGAATTCAGGACTTGTTAAGAGAACTGTGGGAAGGAACTGGTATTCTCATTCATATTTTTACAGAAGAGAAAGAAGCACTTTCTGTGGATAATTAGAAGCACTCTGATACTGGCATATTAGGACTTTAAGTGTTTGATTTGGCAACTTTTCATGAACTTGAGGTAAAGTCACAGTCCAGGTGATTTCACTGAGACCTAAGTTTCACATAGGCTTAATTTTAACCCAGGACTTAGTTCTCAAGGATATATATTTAGTTTTCTCTTTCAAGAGTTTAAGATGATTCTTTATTGAGTATTCTTTACCTCTCTTTAAATTTCACGTGCATTTCATGTCAGTAAGTTATATGTTTAAAGGGTGACTTGACCATGGAAACAGGAGTGCATGCAAGACGTTAAACTTTTACACTTTGTCTTTAGCTTGAACTTTAAAACCATTCTTGCAATAATATGGGTTACATGGAGATGCAACTGACTGAACCATCTATGGAGTATTTCCCAATAAACTGCAAATAGAGTGGAATCAATATAAAAGTAAAGTAGAATCAAATAATGCACTACCAAGTAAAGAATGTCAAAATTTTCAAATACAAATTCCTTCATAGATCTGTTTTTCAGCCTGGGAAAAGGCATTCAAGACTATCGGTAAGAATCTGCATCCCACTGAAAGGACTTAGGTCATTAGTTCGTTTAGGGAAATGGAATATCGGAAATTTTGAAAGTGTTACCCTTAACCTGTATGCATTTTAGTTTGTTCTCTTTATAAATGAATACAGGAATGCCTAATAAATACTATAAAGGTAGTTTTCAATAGAGGGGGGGAAAAAATTAAAAAAAAAAGGGGATACCTTAGAAGTTGAAATGAAATGTCTGATTCTTCCTTTAAGGAAATATGATGGGGCTGTGTTACTGATGTGGACACATGCCTGAAACAGCATTTTGGAGTTAGACTATCTGTTTTGCGGTATTTAAAGGTATGGAAATATTTCTGTGCCACACTTAGTGTTTTCACAAAGTACCGTGCTTGACTATTTTTTGTAGAAGTGCTATTTAATTGGAAGCTTATTGTCATTTTATCCATCTCATAATGAAACGGAAATTGTATCTGCCTTAAGAACTGTTTAAAACTTTTTTTTTTTTTAACTGAAGCAATGTCTATTGGAGTTCATTTTGTAATGAAGATTAATGCCCACTTAAAACATTCAAAAGATACTTTTTCTCAGATGCAATATGAGGAAAATAAACTTTGACATCATCATAGACATTTTTCTAATTGTGGGAAAATATTTAAAAGATATTAGGAGAAGTGTTAAAACTTCTGAATTCTAAACTGCAAAGTGAAAATACTAATGCTCTAAGCTGTTGAATAAGACATGAGACAGACCTTTATCCATGTCTAGTAGTTACTACTTTAATTTTAAAAAATTTGGTATAGCAATGTCTAGAAGTCATGTAGGCTTAATCTGTGGAACAGTATGGGATAACCATTATTGTTCTAGTAAATACCACTTTTACGCAGAATAGTCAAGTCTGGTACTTTGTGAAAACACTTTAGTGTGGCACTGAAAACGTGCTAGAAACTTGCAACTGTTTAACTCCATCTTCAATTATTTTAAATTAGCTCTTTTGGTCACTGTTTAAATCCTGCAAACTTTCTTCTGACTTCAGGATAGAAAACTTTTTTATGCTGCATTTTTGAGTTTTTGGTTAAAGTCATGTTAGACAATAAACAGCCCTCACCTATTATTGGTAAATATACTGTATGTTATGCATTAGAGCAGTTTCTTTATCTCACTGGCTTTTGTAGAACTGTCTTTCCCTAACCATTGGAGTAAAATTTCATTATAGAAACAGATTTTTCATGATGGGTGCAAGATGGAGAAGTCATGATGACTATAAATACCACACCATAAATACATCATGTTAGCTATTGGAAAATGGTATATTTGAAAAGTTCTTCAACTTCATAGGGGCTTTTTGCCATGTTATGTCTTTTGTCAGTTAAAATAGGAGGAAAATTTTGTTATTGATTTACATGACTGGCAAAAGAAAGCAGTTAAATTACAGGTATATGGGTGACTTCTGGGATTCATTTGCTTTCCTGTTGCAAGAATATCCTGGATTTTTGTGATCTATCTATTTAACAGTGAATCCCGATTCACTGTTGCCGGGGTGTTGCTACTTAACTACTGTGAGTTTTGGCTGTAGGAGTTAAATGCTGGAGTAATTGAGATTTCATCTTACTACACTAGTCCAAGCCCAGAAGGGCATATCAAAGATATGGCAATAATTAAGGAATAACCAGGCCATATTTTTAGGGTAATTCTAGCTAACACCATGTCTGTGGTGTGACGGAGCTGGGGTGGGAAGAGATAGAGGAATAGTCTATTACAGATGCTTTGGGTAGATGATTTTGTGCTGTGGTACTGCCCGTAACTGATTAGCTGCATTTATGACAGAGTCCCTGAGATTCCAGGAACTGTGAATCACAAAATACCATGTCACATATCTTCTGGAAGTTCTTTGTTTCTGTGACATACAGGAGTTCTTAGGAGGAGTTATCATGTAATTATGAATGTGATAGCTTGTTGGAAAGATAAGTGCCTGCTCTGGGGTTGACTGAGGAAGTTGGTGTGAAGAAATAAATCAATATGCTCTTGCTTTTAGGATTGCTGCGTATGGCCATGCTGATACTTCAGGCTACAACCTACAGTATGTTTTTTAGAAAGCTATTCTTGTGTAAGCATGTTTAACTCATACCCAGTTTCTAACTCCTAACCAGCTCCCAGCTTTGCTCTAAATCTATCTACTGTAGACTGATGTGGGGGTGATATAAATACACAAAAATGTTATTTAGAGTACTAAACACTAGTCTTATTGAGCGTGATATGGAATTTTAACTCATGCTGACAACTTCATTCTTGAAATCTGCCAATTGTTTTGTTAACATCTATCAAATTTCACAGTACAGTGTCTTACTCATAAGGCTTATGGATTGACGATTTTAAAATCAAACAATCTAAAACTAATAACTCTGTGACTGAGGGAGCTTAGAACTTTTCTGTTGCTGAGAACCATATTTCCAAAAAGGAACCATGCATCAGCTTTCTGACTTTGAGAGAAACTGTTAAGGTGTCCTAGGTATTTGAAGTTGGAGCTTACAGACTTGTCACACTTGGTTTAAAAAAAATAGTCAAGATTTTCATTCTTACTGCTATCTTGATAAACACCATTGCAGCTCCTGAAACTACCAGGACTAGGGTATATTAGACATATTTTGAGGATTTCCTGTCAGATGAAATGCTGTAGCCTCCTCCAGCTACCACTCACCTTGACAGTTCTGACTGACTTTTATGACATTAGTCGCTTGACGCTAAAGCAGCTAGAAGTACTCGTGAACTCAGAAGACTTTGCAGCTGAGCCTCACTTTGGGGTGAGTGTAAATATGCCATATGAAGATGGAAATCTTAACAAAAGTAATTAAAAAAAAAGCTGTTTTAAAGAGGGCTTTCTGGTTTAATATTAAAGGGCTGCAAACTCATTTTGGTATGTTTCTTACTTCTATTAGATAAATGAAAGGGAAAGATCTTGTCATGCAACTTTCAATAAATAACATGATTCCAGATATTTATAGATGTGGTTTGATATCACTGAGACAACCTAAAAGCCTGACCAGTTCTCCTAATTACTGTTATGACTCTTGAAGAAGTGATGAGCATACTCTATTTTGGGACTGCATTTAAAGGAAATTTTGCAGAAGGGCCTTGAAATCCATGCAGTACTGAAGTCTGTATGGGCTTACAGAGTTTGAAGCCTGAAACTGTGCTGTGAAGTGTAGGCAGTTCAGAGGGGAGCTGTGCAGCTGAGCCACCCTCTTCACTTAACAACAGCTATAGCTCTTACATTGAAGTAGAAGTGGAAGAAATCTTAACATTACATGGTTATTGACATGTTGTTCCTTAAGTCCCAAGGCATCTTTGGTATTTCACAATTTACAGAATAAGTGGAAGAATGCAATATTACATAAAACCTGCTCCTTAAACATCTTTTTGTGTAATTGGTCACCTGAAAGATCTTTTCTCAACTTCAGAGGATACTCTTTGAAGCTGTTTAAGATATGTGCCACCCAATAGGATTTTCATGCCTGCTTGATCGAACTGGTAAAATAACCATGATGGAATCAGTTCTGTTAGTGTTCCAATAGCCCTTCCTTAAGGGATTCTTCCTGTAAGTAAAAGTAGAAGCTTCTTTCCTCAGTCTGCAGATAATGGTTTCAAGTCAGGGCACATTATGGTGCTGAATGTTTGGAGAGTCTAAATTACCCATTTCTCCTCTGCTATTTGTCTCTACAGCACTCTATTGTAGCAGGAGAAATTGCAGGTGCAAACATAAGCCTCTTGATGGCCTATATTGCTCATATGAATGTGTAGATGGAAAGGGGTGTTCAAAATTTGTGTTGGAAATTAATTGCAGGTGAAATATTAACTGTCTTAAAAAGAAACTTTTGAAAATATGATCTGAAAACTTGTGAAGATAGTAGGAAGGATGCATGTAGTCTGTGGAAATTATTTTTATAGGATAAATAGGATAAACACTTGTAAGCTGATTAAGGATCAATGCAAGAACTTACATAAAATCAAATAGATTTAAAAACTGGTTTTATTTTGAGCACTTTAGACAAGATCTTACACTACACTGTAGGAAACAAATTTCCACTATTGTCCTATCAGTTGCTCACTTTCTCTATTCTTCAGTGACCCTAAAAGGTGGACCAGTGTAATCCTATACACTTTATACAGTATGTTAGCCTCTCTGCTTTCCACAGAGAAAATATTCTTTGCCACATCGTCAAATGACTTTTCTCTGTCCGAGTGTAATTTTGGTTTACAAGTCCCTGCAAAACTGTCAGTAAGCTTGCCATAAATATAATGGTTAAAAAGATGACTTCCTTAATGTCTGCTGTTATGTGGGGAATGTAACATTACATTTAATGAAATATTTTGGGATTTGAGTCAAGTATGAGAGCATTTTGAAAGTTTTTGAACAATGGGAGGATAAACTCCTTCATCTTCCTTGAGATTTTTATAACTCATTTTACAACTCTGTTGCAGCTCCTCCAGAAATAATTCATGATTCTTTCCCCTCAACAATAGACAATTGACAAAACTGATGTTATTCTGTGAAAATTCCATTTGATGTAACTGCCTTTTCTGACAAAGACACTCTCAAAGTTTTGATATCTATCTCTATTGTATTTGTCTGCTTTACGGGCCATCTGACTCTGACTTTCCTAACAAGCTCTTTGTTCAGGAAAAGTCACCAAGACGCTCATGTTCTGACAAGGTTTGGGAATCGTCTGTCATCAGTTTTCCTCTCCTTTTATGCTGATACTAACTTCACTGTAGCCAGTAGTTTAGACCTAACATAATTTGAGTAATGTTTCTTTCCATCCTTCTAGACTGGTTTACAGTGCTTTCAGTCATCAGGTAATTGTTGACTATACAGTGGTCATAGACACAGTATTTGTCAACTCTCAGACTAGACTATACTGGAAGTGCTGAGTTTTCAGCTTCGAACCTCTCCAGCTATTTTGTAAATTGACCTGTAGTTCATGAAAGAATAAATCTAAACAATTCTGTAAGCTGCTTCGATTTTCAGAATTCTTAAGATCTGAAGTGATGGTTTTATGTCAGATCTCTGTCCCGGAGTGAATGGTATCTGCAGTATTTAGAATAACAGAGTACAAAATGTTAGTTAGAATGCATACTATAGACCTTGTTTTGCATTTGTTGTGGTATCTGAAGTACCGAGCACTGATAACTGTTGATGACAGTGTGTCAAAGGTTCAGTTGTTGTATTTTTTTTTTTTTGAGGTCTCTTCTGCTTTTGATGTCTTTTGTATAAGATATAAGTAATAATCCTACAAGAATAATTAGGAGTATGCCTAAATTGCAAATCTGAATTTTGTAGTTGTTTGGACTTCATTTTGGACAAGTTGTTTGCTTCATTGCAGTATCAAATTAGAAGGCTAAAGGTTTACACTCATGAAATCAGAATTATTTAACACTGAGTTCTCTCATCCCAGACTTATATGAAGCAATATGATTCAGTGAACAGAAAACAAATGATTTTGCCTCTTAAAGGTAATCTTTTAAACAGATTAATGGAGGCTCTGCTTGTACATAAGTGCTCCCTCCCTACTATTTTATTTTTTCTTTTCCAGCTGTGCAAAAAGCATACTTTGTAAACAGCTGCAAAGGAATTTCTGAGGCAGAAAAACTTGCAGAAAAATGGTAAATGGAGGAGAAAATATTCTCTATTGTTAAACATTATTTCCAGCCCACACTCCTCTTCGTGTCATCTCACAATGCAGCTGTTCTTTCAGATAATTCATTCATGTCATCCACAATTAAAATGTCCTTTCTTTTTCAAAAATGCATCTCAGCATTTGTTTATATGAGAGGTTGTATAAACAATGGCTTGTTCAGTGAGAGAAAGGCTTTTAATTCTTTATGGAAGACTTGGAAATCTGTTTTTATCTGATATCTAATGAAGTCATGTGTATTCTTGCATCTTGACAATAAGTTTAAACTCCAGTCTCCCTTATCTGGAGCCAGAAATCACTACAGTTGCACTGTAGTTGTGACTTCTGCATTATATAATATATCCACAAGCCAATTCATACCAATCTCAGTAAACATGGCCATTTTTGTCAATGTCTTTGTTACAGCAGGTGCATTACCTCACACGTTATAGGTATGCAGTCTAAAACTCCTAGGCTTTCAGGCCTAGGATTACTAATAAAAGCTTTCATTCTCTCTGATACTACTGAATCTTTATAAAGAAATCAAAATCATCGACTAGTTCTTGGTTACTTAGTAATGGTTGGACATTTCTAAACTTTTGAAAAAATGCTTTTCTATATATTCATGTCACTGAAAAGGTTGAATTTTCTCAACTTAGTATCACAGCACCTTATTTTAAACTCCTTGCTGCCTTCTGGAATTCATTATTCCAAACTAGGAATCTAAGCATCATCCTCTGTGTATAATGAGAGTTCTCCTACTTGTGAGTATGGGATCCCAGTGTACAAAAATTGAAATGGATGATAACAGTAATTCTCCCCTTGGTTTTTGCTAAGATCCATTTCTTTCAGGGCTGCCTAGCTCCATGCTGAACTGCAACCAGAAACACTACCATGAGACCCACAGTTCTCTCTGGGAAGCTGTTGTGAAGCTGTACGTGGCAGGGGGCAATTAAATGCTTCCTGGCATACCACGGGATAGAATTTGTTGCCTCCTCCTCAGCAAATGGCTGTGACAACAAAGCTGTAGGTGTCTTGCGATTTGAGTTCTTTTCAATTTAAGGCTGTTCATCTCTGTGGGACTGAAGTAGTTCAGCTGTAAGAATGTTAGACTGAAGATCTAAAGGTCCCTGGTTCAAGTCTGGGCTTCAGCAAAGGGCATCCTTGTTGCTCCTTCTCTGGAGATCTTCAAGGCTTGCCTGGATGCAATGCTGTCTACCATGCTCTAGGTGACCCTGCTTGAGCAGGGGGGTTGGACTAGCTGATCTCCAGAGGTCCCTTCCAACCTTACTGATTCTATGATTCTTGATGGTATAATTTACTGTTAACAGAACTGGAGGACTATTATCATTTGCAGCTGGAGGGTTATATAGGTCCTTGTTCAATGAAGCATGTAAGAGTGCACCGAAGCAGGAACCGGCACCCAGTCTTGTGCCCTAATCAGTAGGACTGTGACATGAATCTCCACATTTCAGCTCACCATCTCAGTTGCTTCTTCCTGAAATGCACTATTAGGTAGGTTTAAGGTAAAAGTATATATTTTGCTTTTCTATGGTCTGGTCAGAGTGAGGACATTTGTTAATCCTTTCCATGTATTCTTAATTATCACTCACGTTATTAAGGGAAAGATGGGCAAAGCCATCAGGGCTGTGGGGTTTGTGGAGTTCGTTGCTGTTTCATGGTGCTTGAAAACTGAACACCACAGTTCTGAACGTTATTGTGTCTAGGTCCTTTGTAAATACCAAGTACTTAAATTCCTCTTTTGTGTATAGCCTCAGTTAAGATTTGGTCCAGTGCACACATGACACTTAAACCTGAAGATTTTTGTTTTCCACTTTGAAAGGGCTAAGCCATTCATCCTTTCCCCATTATCGATTCTGTGCACAGATACACTCAGTGTAGTTGTCATTATATTCCTTAGAGATTGTTGCAAATCTCTGTTGCAAAGGGTTTATGACATTGATATGAGTTCTACATGAGGGCTGCTAACAGTCCAGTGTTTTTGCTGTTCTTTGAGTCCCAATGACTAGCACTTTCTTGCTGCACATGGAGGGAAGTTTATTCCTACAGTCACATGCTGCTAGATGACATATGAGTGCTATTCACGTGCTGCAAAGAATTCATCTTTTCTTTCCTTTTTCTACTTTCTCTTTGTAACTAAATGCATTATATATGCACACAGATTGACCATTTCTTCAGGCAGAGATCATGGTGGTAAAATTCTGTCTGCACTGAAACTGATTTGAGTTGGCTTGGGATTTCACATTAAACCCGGCATGTCGTTTTTAATAATATCTAGTACCCTTGGAAGAATATTCATCCCATCTAGGAAGATTTCTTTACATGACAAATCTTTATGCTTCTTTTCTGTATCTATTTTTCTTCCCTTCAAAAACAAGATGCTCATATGCCCATTATGCTAAATATCTAAATGAGTAACTTTTCTGTCTAATGTGTAATGGGCAACAGCAGCAAAAAAATCTGCATTCATGTGAGCTCTCTTTTGAGGTATAATGCAGGCTGCTTCAGGAAAAATGAATTTATACTGTAGAAGAGTAAATGTGGGGTGGTCATGAAAACACTGGAGGTATTTCTTCTCTTTCAAGAGAATGCTTTCCATAAAATATGAAATAAAACAGGCCAAGTTTAGTCAGGCCTGTCTCCCCGTTTCCTGGGGTGACAATTTCCTAGACTCTTTCTGTGACAAAATTAAGGAAGCAATGAAGAAACAAAATCAACATGGAGCAGGACAATTAGTGATCTATTCAGAGCTCATCACTGTACAAATTAAGACCCATTGTATTTTACTGCTGTCTTTGGTGAGGGTAGCAGCTGCTCTGCTATGTGTATTATAAACTACACAAAGGGGTTTAGTTTATTTTTGTCAGCATAGAAGAAGACAGTATATTCAGCAAATACTATTTCAAGGAAAAAATTGCCTGTATTATGAGACTCCTCAGTTATTCCCCCTCTATTTTATATATCTTTCTCCCTTACCTCTCCAGTAGTTCTCATTATTCAAAAACTCATTTTACCATAAAATTAGAAGAAAATATTTTCCACAGATAATGAAAGTAAAGAGAAGTCAGGGACAAGTCAGTAAACCATTGAGCTTCACAAATGTTCACAGAAATAACATGGCCTGCTCACAGCCACAATTGTGTTGCTGTGATTTACAAGGTGACTAATGATTTAGCAGGTGTCCTACTTTTGGTTTTAGAAAACAGTAACCTGTCATTTCCATTTTTTTTCTTAAGTTCTCCATATGAACACGTAAGTTGAACATGTCTCTATTAATTCTCAATAGCCACCAGAGAGGGACAGGTTCTTTCTGCTGATGATTTAAAGGACTTTTAAGTTAAGTTTTACTCTGAATTGACTCCTGTTGAAGGACACTCATGTCTCTCCGTGGGTAGTGATATGAACATTTGTAAATGCTCTACTTCATTTCCAAGTAAAGAATTTTGAAATGTTAGGCTTCAAGGCTGACCAGCTTAGTGTTCAGAATCCTAACTTTGACTTTAAGAATATCGATGTTATTACGTGAATCATATCGTAAGTAACGACACAACTGAGGTTTTGGAACTCTAGTTTTGGAACTTGGTGTGTAGGAAGGTATTTGGATTGAATGGAACTTTTCTTCAAAAGTTTGAGCTAGTCAGAATGAAAAGTAAATTACTGTGTGAATTTGACTTTACTGTGTAATTTAGATTGAAGTTTGAGATTTTTGTTTTGGTGCCAGATATTTCTTAATGTGCATTTTTTGTGTGTATATAATTATTTGTATAAAAATTTAAAGACTTCAGGTTAAGGAAACAGGACGCTAAAAATGCGGACATTTTGTTTTTACGAAGTATGAAATTTTCAAATGTAATTGACAAATTTACAGAGCTTTGTATGCTAATGAAGATGCATATTTTGCTGAAAGTTTAGGTAACCTTTTTACATATTGTCTATTTTTTATTATTGAATCTGTATATTTTGCTCAGTCTTTAGTATATGTGTAGGGCTGAGAAGGTGTAAATATATTTCTACTCTATAAAAGTGAAGCATATTCATCTGACACTAGCTTATGTTATTCACTTGTATGCATTACTGATTAAAAATATTTATGAAATTAGCCATTTTTGTGCAACATGTAGTTTGTATGGAGCATAGCTGAGGAGTCATCACTTCAAGAGCTGGATCTACCATGTACAAGCCTATTGTTGTGGATTCACAGTTGTTAGGACTGTTCTGAATGAAATTTAAGTTAGACAATTGAACATAGGCACAGGTAAAAATATTCTCATCTCATTTAGGGCACAAACTGCTTCAATATTAAATGACAATGCATATGTAACTTGGACATAATAGGTATTAAAGGTTTTCTGACTTTATCAAAACTGGTAAATATGTTGGACCCATACTTAGTTGTGCCCCTTCTGTTAAGCAAGTAGCTGTTTTGGTCGTTTATTTAATTGTAGGTTTTTAAGTCTAAAATGGACTGTAACACTGACCATCTGACCGCTGTTGCAGAGCTAGAATGCCCTCTTGAAACTAATTTTCTTCTGCTCTATTCCATTGTCTTAAGACTACTTGTATGCAGAACATAGTCCTTGTAACTAATCATACTGTCAAGTGAGTTTCTTACGTGTTACTGAAATTAAAATGTCAGCATACTGTAAACCCTCTCTTCATACTTGAATTACAGATGGTAGTTTCTCAAATCTTTTTCCTAGGATTTTTTTTTTTTAATGTAACTTTGTATTGTAGAATTACATCTCCTGATTATTGTCATCAAACTCAAGGCATACCCTGAAATTTCTCCAGACTAATAGTTTCCAAAATAGTACATGGCTAGGGTGGAGCAACCTTGTTTTTTGTAATGGAACAAAGAGCGTATGACTGAAGTTTCCAATGTAATTCTATTCACGTAAATATTACATACAGTTCTAATTACGTACTTAATATTGTGCTCGTATGTACTTACTTGACTGGGAAAGGGTTTATTTTATAGATTTTGCAATTTTTATGGATTTTATTTTTTGAGCTCTACAGAAACAAGAATGTCATTCATTTAACTTATTTGATATGCTTAAATGTTTATCTTGGTTATGCTTTTCTCTTAAAAGTATATTTGAACTCACTCAGGGATTGACTATATTTCTTGTTAATTTTGGTAAGAGAATTAAGTCATTAAAAATAGCGAGCATTATAATGCGATGTTTAAGTTAATGGGAGACTTGTAGTTTATAGCAATGGGTCTGCAGGACCAGGAGTCACCCAAGTACTTGTAAATAAGATCCTAATTATAACTAGAAGAATATTGACTGTATGTAGAAACCCTGATCTCTCCTGGAGTAGAACACTGCTGCCTATTCATTTTACTAGATAACTGTCCTTCCAGGCTGTCATCTTGTATCACTGCAATAACAGCATTGATGAGAAGGCTGACATTTCAGGCCACTGCAATTTTTCAGGGAATTCATATCTCTTTTGATAATGAAATTGTGGACAAATTTTATTAAACATAACTGCTTTTTTTATTTTACTTTTTTTAGACTAGCTTCAGGCATTCTGTGTGCCATTCTCCAGAGACTACTACTCTGTACAATGCTGTGTCTACTTTTCAGGAGCTGTGAAGGAAAGATCTTTTCCAAAGAGTTTGCAGTTGAATACCTTAAAACTGCTCTGGGATTCAAGGAGCAGAAGATTTCAGACTTCTTTCTTATTACCTTGGTATGTGTTTATGTAGATGTTTGTATAGGTTGGGCTTTCCAGGTCAGGCTGATCACAGCATAAGATGGAAAGGTGGAAGCAGAAATAGTAGTAGTGTTTTTTAATGCAGCACATTTTTTTTTTCTAGCATTGCTAGTAGAATTATGTCTTTTCTTCACAGTTCCTTCCAGTAGACAAAGGGCTGATGACTTGATTTTGCAGTTCCCCTCAAAAATGGGATGGTTAAAAATCAAGTAATAGAGTGCAAAACTTGTGACAGGTGTCACATTATGGGAGGATAACTTGAGCCAGTAACTGATGTTGGAACCATAAGCATAGAAACACAATGATTATGGTCTTTAACATCCTAGTCCCAAAGTAAGGACTTTGTTTTATACAACCACATGAAGGTTCCATGATGCCTAGTACAATTTTGACCAACCTTTAGTAAGACATCAGCATTACTGAGGAGCTAATATTTTTTTAGTTCCTAGAGTAATTATTTAAGAAAAGTTTTGTCTTAAATAAGAAATCTGTTATGTTACTTCCTTTAAAGGACTTTAAGTGAAAATAGATTTTTCTTTTTCTTTTTTTTTTTTTTAATTTYTTGGCATTAAGTGGTTCCAAAGATTAACAACTAGTCAAATCCGTTTTCAGTTACAGAGGTAAGAGCTCTGGTTACAATGGAAAAAAATAACCAAATAAATCAAGCAGTGTTCTTAAAATGAGAATTGTAACTGAATTTGTTGACATACCAACTGGAGATGTATTTGGTTCTTTACCTTGCACTTACTAGTATTGCACTGACTCCTAGAACAATGA